>NC_091570.1:39530440-39535440 GCF_042767895.1 Penaeus vannamei
GTTTTTAAAGCTAATGAATATATGCATGGAATATTGTTTTATGGCATGTAGCTGTGCCATCAGTTTCTCAAAACTAAAAAAAAAACAAAAAAAACAAAAAACATAAATGTAAATAAGTATAGCAAATACAGCTTGGTACCAGTACAAGTTACAAAATATATTCAATTCATAGTAAATGATGTATGCAAAAAAAAAAAAAAGTATCTAAAATATTTTTAAAAATGCCTATCTTGAAAACATCAACCCAAGGCAAGCCAAAAGCAAGCCCTCCTCACGCGCAAAAATATACACTTCGACCTGGAAAACTTGCCAAGCCAAGACGAGAAAGGCAAGTCAAGTCGGAGTGTGGAGAAAGTGAAGGCACAAAGGAGGGAGAGAGAGGGAGGGAGGAGAAAGGGAGGGAGAGGGAGAGAGGAAGAGAGGACGAGGAATGGAGGGATTGAGAGATGAGGAGAGAGAATGAGAATATAAGAAGCGATTAGACAATCGAAGATACTTTAATATAGATCTGCAAAATCGTCTCTAATCATAATCACCATAATCACCTAAATAATATAAACAGAACAATAATCACAATGTCAATGAAACAACAACAAAAGACCAAGACCCATTATTTTTTTCCTGGGGAGGAGGTCATATTCCTGTTTCAGTTATTATCGAATACGATTTGTCTGGGATTTAATGATCTCGTTGTGTTTTGAAATATTTTTTCCTGCTGAGAAATTCTAGTTTGTGACGTCATTTTGTGTTTACTCTTTCTTGCTTTTGTTTTGTTGGTATTTCTGTCGCCATTTTTCTCCCTTTTATAAAAAGACGATTAATAAACAGGTAGACAGAAAGAATGATAAATAAAAAGAGCCAAAAAGAGAGAGATTTTTTTTTAGTCTTATCCTTTATCGCTTGCCCTCTTTATCAGCGGATGTTCAATACCTCCTTCCTTCCTTCCTTCCTACAATCACTATACCGATTCAATCACCCTGAAATAACCATCACAACCGCACCATAAACAGCTTACAAACAAAAAAACAACCAATACAACAAAAATGCACAAAAACACCATACAACACACACAACCAAACAAACCTTTAAACACACAGAAGCATGCCTTACAAGCTAACCCTTTCCTTCTCTCCTCTCTCCCTACCCCCAATTTCACCTCCCACCCCCACCTCACTCTTCACAAATAAAACAAATAAAGACAAAAATTACAAAACCATCCCCACCCCAGCCCCCATCTCGATCCCCACCCCCTATCTCTACAAAGTTTCCAAAAACAAAACGAGACAAAATTGAGCAACTATCCTTACCCCACCCCATCTCATCCCCACCCCTCCTTCACCCTTCACAAAAGCTCAAAAACAAAGTGAGATAAAATGAGTAACCATCCTATCTTCACCTCACTTCAATTACTACCCACCCCTACCTCAAACGCCAAAAAACCAGAACAAAGACAAAAAATTTGGTTGTGAGGAGGGGAAGATTGCTCCTCCTCTGATCCTGACCTTCAAATTTTCACAAACGCCCAAAGACAAAATGAAGACAAAATTGAAAGAAACATCCCTTCATCCACCCCACCCTTCACAAACGCCCAAAAACCCAAAACCAAGACAAAAATGAAGCCAAGGAGGGGAAGACGCCCCCTTCCCGAACTCTATCCGTCAATACCCCACCTTCACAACTCTTCTGAAAACAAAAGAAAAGACAATTGAAAACCTATCCTCTCTCCACCTCACCTCCCACCCTTCAAAACGCCCAAAAAACAAACTGATAAAAATTATGTCATGGAGGGGAAGACGCCAAGAATACGTAAAGCTGGCAACCCTCTCGCTCGGTCTCTCGCGACGCCCAGGACGATGCCCGGGACAGGTTTCGGGGAAGCCCTTGGTTCTTCCTTTCCTCTTGGGGGGGAGGAAGGGGAGGATGGGAGGAGAGAAGGAGGAGGAGGGAAGGGGGAAGGGAGGGAAGGAGGAGGAGGATGGGGAGAGGAGAGGAGGAGGAGGAGGGGGAAAGGAGGGAAGGAAGAGGAGGAGGAGGGGAGGCAGTAGGATAATGAAATGGTGAAGAAGAAGGAGGATAATGATGGGGATGGAGGAGAGGGATAACGATGGGGAAGGAGGAGGGATAAAGGAAGAGGAGGAAGGATGAGAGTGGGAATTAAAGGGAGGGAAGGGAGGAGAGGCGAGGAGAGGTGATAGAGACTGAGAGGTGATGAAGAAGAAGAAGGAGGAGGACGAGGAGAGGCGAGGAGAGGTGATGAAGAAGGAGAAAGGAGAGATGATGAAGAAGGAGAAAGGATGGAGAAGAAGGAGAAAGGATGGACAAGGAGGAGAAGATGAAGAAGAAGGAGTAGAAGGAGGATAAGATGCAGATAACAACAATTAATAACGAGAGAAGAGTTCTTTTCCAGCTTATCTGAATGAAACAGATGAGAGACCGGAAGATGCTGGCTCTTTCTCCCTGGAACGGGGACGCTCCCCAAAAGCCCACGAGGAAAAGGCAAGCGTAGGTCACTAATTGCCTTCCCAGGGCTTTCACTTCCTGGTTTGGGTGATTTAATTCTGTAATATCTACTCCTCTGCAGAGCTCTGGCGAGGGGATCGAGGGAGGGTAAAGTGGAGATCCATACATAACGTATATGAATGTATGTATCTATGTATATAAGCATGTATGTATACAAGAATGTATGTATATAGGTATGTATGCATATGAGTATATATGTATATACGTATATATGTATATAAGCAAGTATATATATAGGTATGAATGTATTTAAGTATATATGTATATAAGCATGTATGTATATGAGAATTTATGTATATAGGTATGTATGCATATAAGTATGTATGTATATAAGTATATATGTATATACGTATATATGTATATAACCAAGTATGTATATAGGTATGAATGTATTTAAGTATATATGTATATAAGCATGTATGTATATAAGCATGTATGTATATAGGTATGTATGTATATAAGTATGAATGTATATAAGTATATATGTATATAAGCAAGTATGTATATAGGTATGGATGTATTTAAGTATATATGTATATAAGCATGTATTTATATATGCATGTATGCATATAAGTATGTATGTATATACGTATATATGTATATAAGTATATATGTATATAAGCAAGTATGTATATAGGTATGAATGTATTTAAGTATATATGTATATAAGTATATATGTCTATAAGCAAGTATGTATATAGGTATGTATGCATAGGGGGCATGGGGCATTGCATGTATATTATATGTATGTACATAAGTATATATGTATATACGTATATATGTATATAAGCAGGTATGTATATAGGTATGAATGTATATAAGTATATATGTATAAGCGTGTATGTATATAAATATGTACGTATATAAGCATGTATGTATATAAGTATGTATGTATATAAGTATGTATGTATATAAAAATGTATGTATATAAGCATGTATGTATTTAAGTATGTACGTAAGTATGCATGTACATAAGTATGTATGTACATAAATTTGTATGCATATAAGTATACATGTATATAAGCATTGTGTGTATATATATATGTATGTACAGGAAACCCGCAATAACACAACACAGCAACAATACCACGCTGAAATTCCACTCACAGCCAGATCACCAGACACTTATCTCACATCAAAACCCCCACTAACACTCCCTACTCCTCCCACCCCACCCCACCCCTGCATGCCCTCTGATCTCTCGCCCTCCAAATACGGCCTCGAAAACCCCTCCCCTCTCTGAACACGCCCCTTTACCCCACCCCACCACCGCCGCCCCTACCCCCACCCCCACCCATCGCCGTTCCCTGTTTCACCCCATCCCTCACCCATTCTCGATCATCGCATCCACTCCGGTTAAAAGAAGAAAAAAAGGTCCGGATATGAGGGTAAAAAAAGCGTCCCCGTTAACCGGTCCGGATCCCCCGTTCGGCTGACGACTAAGCCTCCGCTAATCTATTCGGACGAGGCCAAAGGAAGGTCTCGGGCTTCGCTAAAAGTTCGCGCGATAATTTTGCGATAATGGCTGGGATTTTTTTCTTTTTTTATTCGGGCGGGAGAAAGTATGGGCGTGGAGTGTGTAAACGGGCGTATCTGGGCACGGGAGGATGTACAATGTTTGTTTATGGGCAAAGATAAAAAATAAACAATATTAATATCATATATTTCTTTTTTAAATAAACAATATTAATATATATTTCTTTTTTAAATAAACAATATTAATATATCTTTCTTTTTTAAATAAACAATATTAATATATATTTCTTTTTTAAATAAACAATATTATTATCTTAAGATTTCTTCTTCCTTCTCCTTTTTTGCGAAAATATATATAAAAACAAATACAATAACAAATATAAACATCTATTACTATCGAGATTAAAATTATCACTATTACTGTCACTTTTCATCAGAGTTATTGCTGCATTATATAAACAGAAGTTCAAGATGCAATTTGTTCAATATGATACTAAATAATAGCTTAATCAATCATACTGAACATTCTCATGAATGAACAAAAGCGTAAATAACTGGGAAGATATTCTTAAATATTCAACTTTAGTCAAGCTGACAAGAATATAAAACCGGATGCATAATTTCTACAAAATTGTATATTGTTTAAACAGTATCACGGCTCCTGTTGCAGCTCCTACTACTACTACTAGTACTGTAGTATCAGCAGCAGCTGTAGTAGAAGTAGCCATAGAAGAAGCAGAAGTAGTATCAATAGTAATAGTAGTAAGTATATAGTAGTAGTAGTAGTAGTAAGAATATAATAGTAATAGTAGTAAGAATACTGTAGTAGTAGTAGTAAGAATATAATAGTAGTAGTAGTAAGAATATAGTAATAAAAGTAGTAAGAATGTAGTAGTAGGAGTAAGAATATAGTAATAATAGTAGTAAGAATATAGTAGTAGGAGTAAGAATATAGTAGGAGTAGTAAGAATATAGTAGCAGGAGTAGTAAGAATATAGTAGTAG
>NC_091570.1:39540440-39562940 GCF_042767895.1 Penaeus vannamei
AAACAAAAGATCACTAGGTGCCGGGAATACAACCCTCTCTCCAAAAAGTTTACTAAAACTACAAAGCGATATGAGATTTTTTTTTGTTGTTGTTTAGTGATTTTTGTTGTTGTTTTATTTTTATTTCTAGAGATTTATTGTTTAGTTGGTAAGCTTTTTTTATCTTTTATCTCTTTTTCTCTTGCATTAATTTTCTTGTGTTTTCTTATCTTACCTTTACTTAACAATCACTTTCATCATCTTTCCGACGATTGTTTACCGAATCAACAATCCCTGTCGTCTGCACTTCTCTCTTGCAAAAAAGAAAGAATGAAAGAAGAAGAAGAAGAAGAAAAGAAGAAGAAGAAGAAGAAGAAGAGAATAATAATAATAATAATAATAATAATAAGAAGAAGAAGAAGAAGAAGAAGAGGAAGAAGAAGAAGAAGAAGAGGAAGAAGAAGAAGAAGAGGAAGAAGAAGAAGAAGAAGAAGAAGAAGAAGAAGAAGAAGAAGAAGAAAAGAAGAAGAAGAAGAAGAGGAAGAGGAAGAGGAAGAAGAAGAAGAAGAGGAGGATGAGGAAGAGGAAGAAGAAGAAAAGAAGAAGAAGAAGAGGAAGAGGAAGAGGAAGAAGCTGAAGAAGAAGAGAGACGAGAAGAGGAAGAAGAAGAAAAAGAAGAAGAAGAAGAAAAGCAGAAGAAGAAGCAGAAGAAGAAGAAAAGAAGAAGAAAAAGAAAAGAAAAAGAAGAAGAAGAAGAAGAAAAAGAAAGAACAAGAACAAGAAGAACAAGAACAAGAAGAACAAGAACAAAAAAAAAAAGAAAAGAAAGAAGAACAAAAAGAAAAGAAAAAGAAAAGAAAAAAAAACGAAAAAACGAAAAAAAAAACACGAAAACTCCAGTCACACGAGAAACCATGAATCAAAGGCTCGCTAATGACACGTTTCGCGGCGCAGAGTTATCAATCTTCTCCCTAATCATGTTTATCCCGCGAAACGAAAGTAGTCCAATGAAACCTAATTGATCTAAGAAAAAAATAATAATAATAATAAATAAATAAATAAATAAATAAATAAATAATAAAAAAAAAACATGAAAAGTAAAGAAGCAGCAAAAAGAAAAAGATAAATCAATAAAAAAGCGAAAAAAGAATAAAAGAGAATAAGAAATATGAGAATAAAAGAAAGAGAGGAAGAAAAGAAACACGAAAATATATAAGAATTTTTTTTAAACAGATAAGAAAAGAATAAAGAAAAAACAACAGAAAATAATACGAAGAAAAAAGAAACACGAAAATAAATAAGAAATAATTAAAAACAGATAAGAAAAGAATAAAGAAAAAACACAAGAAAATAAATACGAAGAAAAAAGAATAAAGAAAAAAACACAAGAAAATAAATCCAAATAAAAAGAAAACAACAACAAAAATAACTAAACAAGAAAAAAAAAATCTCACATGTCCTGCACCTTGCACACTTCTTACGGTGAATTATAAACAGTTTCCATTACACTGGAGGAATGCACAGAAACCTTGCCGGACGTGAAAGTACAAGTGAAAGACAGAGATCAGGAGGACGAACCTGAACCTTGTACAACGAGTACAAGACAGACGCATTATGGGAAAGACAGAGACCAGGAGGACGAACCTGAACCTTGTACAACGAGTACAAGACAGACGCATTCTGGGAAATACTTCGACGGGCCTTGTACGAGGAGAAAGTACGAGGGAGAACGACTTGTACTCCCCAAACACACACAAACAAACAAACATATACCATTTCATACACATGATATCAACATGGATGTATCCACGTACTTATAAATATACACAATCGTAGGTAAACAAAGTTACACATACTAGTAACCCTTCCATACAAACAAACAAACAAACACGCACACGCACACGCACACGCACACGCACACGCGCGCGCACACACATACACACACACTCTCTCTCTCCCTCTCTCTCTCCCCCTCTCTCTCCTTCCCTCCTCTTCCTCTCCTCTCTCCCTCTTTCCTCTCCCTCTCCTTCCTTCCCTCTCCCTCTCCCTCCCTCTCCCTCTCCCTCTTCCTCTCTCCCTCCCTCTCCCTTCCTCTCCCTCTCTTCTCTCTCTCTCCCTCCCTCCCTCCCTCTCCCTCCTCTCTCTCTCCCTCTCCCTCTTCCTCTCTCTCCTCCCTCCTCCTCTTCTCTCCTCCTTCCTCCTCTCCCTTCCCTCTCTCCCTCTCCCTCTCCCTCTCCCTCTCCCTCCCTCCCTCTCCCTCTCCCTCTCTCTTACCCAAACAAACCAATGTTATCCGTTTGCAGAAAGAACCGAAGCATCTCGAGCCAACAAACCCTCGACTCTGAACCGACCGACACGAACGCCGCCGAGTGTGACTGCGCATATAGATAATTCTCGAATAATGAATAATGGCGGCGATGTTGTTACAAGCGAGAGAGTAATTAAACAGGGAATAATAATTCCTTGTTTGATGATTATTCTCCGTCTTCATTTATGCAGAGAATATTCTTTCTGTGCCTCGCTTATTTGCATATATGTATATTTCGTAATTCTTCTCTCTCTCCGAATACCTTCATATTCATTAACGGAATTTTATGTGCATTCATGAATCTTCCCCCCAAAAAAATCCAAATATTAAAAGATTAAGAAAAAAAAAAACAAGAAAAGATACAAACAAGAAAAAAAAAATTGAGAACAAGGTCACACAAAAGAGAAATAAAAATCAAGAGAAAATAAAACAAACCTTCCATTCCCTATCTATCCTCCCCCTCCCCCTCCCCCAATAACCCTGACCCTGCCCGCAACGCACCCCAATTAGCCTTTCCCCCCCCAAATCCTTTTCCCCACTCCCCATTCCCTATACCTTCCACTCCCTCCATTCCCCCACTCTGCACCCCAATAGCCTTTCCCCCCACTCTCCTGCACCCTTCTCCCTCCACTTCTCATCACCCCCAGTACTTCGATCACCCCCTCCATTCCCCCACTCTCAGCACCCCACCAGCCCTCCCACTCCCCCACATCCTTCTCCCTCCACCTCTATCACCCTCATACCCTCCATCACCCCCCCCTCCATTCCCCCACCGCACCCCACACTTCCACTCCCCGCACCTCTTCTCCTCTTCCCTCCCATCACCTCCTATACCTCCATCACCCCCTCCTCCATTCCCCACTCCCCCTGCACCAATAGCCTTCCCCCTCACCCTCCTAAAATTCCCTTCTCCCCTCTTCCCTCCCATCACCCCTCATACCCTCCATCACCCCCTACATCTCCACTCAACCTCCCTTTCTCCCCTCCATTAGGCCATCAACCCTCCCCTCTTCCCCCTCCATCCTCTACTAACTCCTTCCTTCTCTCCTCCATTAGGCTATCAACCCCCTCCCCTCCCTCCATTAGCAAGCCATCAACCCTCGCCTCCTTCCCCCTCTCCCCCCCCCCCTCCTCCTCTGCACTGCGCCCTAGTTCCATCCCTCCTTCGGGAAGGTGTTGCCCTCCGCGCACGAGGGGCGCCGTGCACCTCACGGCCGCCCCAATTACGGCATCATCATTAGACGCCCGGCATCTCGGTGCAGGCTCGGCGTCCCCCTCCTCCCTTCCCACTCTATCCCCTCTTCTCCTATCCTCCCTCTATCCTCCCCCTTTCTCCTATCTCCCCCTCTCCCCCTCTTCTCCTATCCTCCCCTTCCCTCCCCCTTCTCCTATCCCTCCTCCTTCCTGCCCTCCCCCTCTCCCTCTTTCTCCTATCCTCCCCTCTTCTTCCCCTCTCCTATCCTCCCCTTCCCTCTTTCTCCTATCCTCCCCCCTTCCCTCTTCTGTCCTCCCCCTCTGAGTCTGCTTCACCTGATCCTGCTTCATAGCTACACAATGCGAGGAAGGATATGTATACACGTACATTTATAAATAAAAGTGTGAAAGTGTGTGTGTGTGTGTGTATGTCCAAAGTATGTGTGTGTGTATATGCGTGTGTATATGTGTGTGTGTATATGTGTATGTGTAAGTGTATGTACATGTATGTATTTGTGTGCATAAGTGTGTATGTGTGTGTGTATGTGTATGTACGTATATGTATGTATATATATGCATACGTATGTATATGTACGCATATGTAAGTGTGAACATATCTGATTGCCTGCCTAAACCTTATTACAGTTGATAAATCATCGCCTCGAGAGTGCATGACGCCTCTCTCCCCCTCCGCCTCTCTCTTCCCTCTGCCTTCGAGTGCATGACAAGTCCGAGTGATTCCACTGCAGCTTTCTCCCGCCTGACTCTCGCTTAATTGCTCTTCTCGCCAGATTAAAAAGAAGAAATTTAAAAAATGAAAAAAAAAACAACAACATGAAAATGCATATCCATGTGGACTCTCTTTGCCAGCTTCTCGCATAATCACCCTCGCCAGATTAAGCAAAATGAGACAAAAAAGAGAAAAGATAAAAGAAAAAAAGAGAAAATACATATAACACATAATATAATAAAATAATATAATATAATACATATAATATAATAAAATAAAATAATATAATATAATAACATATTATAATAAAATAACATAATATAATATAATAAAATAAAATAATATAATATAATACATATAATATAATAAAATAACATAATATAATAAAATAAAATAACATAATACAATACATATAATATAACAAAATAACATAATCTAATATAATACATATAACATATAATTAAAGAAAAAAGAAAATACATATAAAAAAGAAAATACATATAACCGTGTCGACAAAAAGAAAAAAATACTTATACCCATGACCCCTCCCTCAACGGACGGCCTTCCAAGTGTATTTCCAAGTCCCCTTTTTTGTTGCAACGGAGAAAGGGGGAAGGGGAGAGCGAGGGGGAAAAAAAGCGACGCTATAAATCCTGCGATAAATCCTCCTTCGGCCAAGAGTCCATTACGAGGGCCAAGGATGGAGGAGGCCACGGCGGGGGGGTAGGTGGGGTGGGGTGGGGGTGGAGAAGGGGTTGGAAAAGGGGAGAAGGGAGAGGGGAGAGGTGAAAGAGAGAGGAAAGGAGGGAGAGGGAGAGAGGCGTGAAAGGAGGGGAAGGAGACAGGAAAGAAAGGAGTTGGTAGAGAAGAGAGGAGAGAGGAAAGAAGAGCGAGGTGAGAGGGTAGAAGAGATGTAGGTGTATGGAGAGGGGAGAGAGAGGAGAGTGAGGACTATGGAGAGAAAAGAAAGGGAAGAAGAAAAATGCTAGAGAAAAGAAAAACAGAGAGAAAAAGACACGAAAAAGAACAGAGTAGAAAAAAGAGAGGACAAGGGATGGAAAGAACCAAGGAAGTACGGGAGACACGGACCACGGGGATGCATGCACGACCTCCCCCATTCCCCCCTACCCCCCACCCCCCACCCCCCGCGACGCGAAACTACGCCGACGAATGCCCGGAGAAGGTCACGGTCAAGACAACGACGAAAGAAGAAGAAGAAGAAGAAGAAAAAGGAGGAGGAAAAGCGGGAGGTCAGCGAAGGCAGCAAGGGCGGCCGCGAGCGAAGAGGGACCCTGTCAACCCCTGTCAATGCGAAGGCTGCGGCAGGGCGTGCAGGTGGGCAAGGCAGCTTTGAGGTCGAAATCCGACTTTTTTTTCTTCTTCGGGAGGAGGGAAATGGAGGAATGAGAAGGGAATGAGAGAGAGTAGTTGAAGGTGAGGGAGGTGGGAGAGAGAGAGAGATGAGAGGAGAGGGAGGGAGGGAAGGAGGAGAGGAGAGAGAGGGAGAGGGAGAGGGAGAGGGAGAGGGAGAGGGAGAGGGAGAGAGAGAGAGAGAGAGAGAGAGAGAGAGAGAGAGAGAGAGAGAGAGAGAGAGAGAGAGAGAGAGAGAGAGAGAGAGATTTAAGATTTAAGATTTTTTTAAGCTTATCACTACACAAAGAATAAAGTTACATGTATTCATCTCCATATTTTTCTCACTATTATTCAAAAAAAAAAAAAAAAAAAAAAATTGTCAAGATTTAATTCACATCTTTCTTTAACTTTTACTCCCATTTTAAAAGTTTACCATTATCTTCATACCCCCCAAAAAATCAATAAACCTTTTTCTTAAAATTCCTTAATTCCGCATTCTATCATCACTATTCATCAAACTCGCCGACGCACAGCACAAAAAAACACGTCCAAAACATGTCGCCAATTACCATCCAGATCGTAAATAAGAATGGAAGCCAGAGGGAATGCATTCGGACAGTCCCCATTGGCATTCGATGTGGCCCGTGTCTCATCGCTTTCATTAATATCATTACGTTCATTCATAAACACTCGCCATACGAAGCTGTCGCGAACTTAAAACAAAACACTAACGGTTATGCAAGCGAGTAGAATCTGCATAGTTGGGCTTTATTCACTTTGTTGTGCGTCAGTGAGGTCGTCGCATTTAAATGGACGTTAAGGGATGCATTTTATTATCTGGGGAATTACGACAATTGGCGTAGGAGTAAATAGCATAGCTAGAGGGAAGGGGAGAGTGGGAGTGGGAGTGGGAGGGAGAGGGAGAGGGAGAGGGAGAGGGAGAGGGAGAGGGAGAGGGAGAGGGAGAGGGAGAGGGAGAGGGAGGGAGAAGAGGAAGAGAGGGAGAGAGAGAGAGGGAGAGAGAGAGAGAGAGAGAGAGAGAGAGAGAGAGAGAGAGAGAGAGAGAGAGAGAGAGAGAGAGAGAGAGAGCCCTAAACCCCATCACCCCCTCTCCTACCCTCCCTCTCCCCTCCAGCTAATATCGTTGACCTTAGCGTTCTCTCTACGGAAACAGCTGATGCCTTGCCCCTCACACGCGAAGAGCAAGTCAACACCGCCTGCAGGGAATCGGAGTCGCCCGCTCACTTCCGATGACGCCGTACCTTTTGCGTCACTTGTACCCAACTAAGGTCACACGGAACGCTGAAAACACTTGCTGGAAATATTAAACTACAGGTAGGAAAAAAACCCGAGTGGCGAAATTCAATTTGCACTTCATTTGCACAAAGAAAACGGGGAGTTTCTTCCTCCGAGGTGACCGAGAGCGGCCACGAACGCATCAATCCCCCCCGCGCCATTTTTGTTCCCCGCGTTGACACCGACTTCGCCCTTCCTGGGAGACTCAGGAGGTCGTTTTCATTTTCTCCCTTAATCTCCCCGTCTTGAGATCCTTTGACCTGTCGTCGCAAGGAGAATTTCCCGGGTTCCGAGTGACCTTTGCAGCCTTCTTAACCTTCTTCTTTAACCTTCTTCATTCGTTGCCAAAAGGGACGAACAACGGGTACGAAGCGCGGTCTTTCGGGGGAAAAGAAGAACGCGAGACACCAAATACAGAAATACAAGAAAACAAAGAGTTAAATGACGTCATTGTGCACTGCGGACTCTCTGTATTCTTGTTTGGGCGGTTACTATGCTTTTAATTCGTTAAAGTAATAAAACCCAAGGCCAGTTCAACAAAAAAAAAACACCCTCGCAGACAAGCGCCATAATCTAAAGTAACAAGTCCTTGAGAATCTTTACAACTATTCAACCAAAAATCCTCCCCCCCCCACACACACATTCCCTTTCCCTCCCTCCCTCCCCCTCCCCTCCTCCTCCCCCGAGTGTATGAATAACGAGCCTAAAAATATCTATGCAAATAATAACGTCAAAGTTTCTTCGGAATTTCCACCGCGAACCGGCTGGATCTGGTCTGTCTTTGAGGAATCGGACGCGTGGCTGCACCGGTGACTGTTCGTTCGCATCGGCCAAGGATTCACAGGAAAGTCCGCCGCTGCATCCGGCCGCTCTCGTCTCTCGTCTGGATCGCCAACCGGACACACAACGCTCCACTGAATGCCGTTCAAAGACAGGACCTGAATAACGCGCTGGAACACGTCAGAACATGATTCAAACATTTTCTGATTCGAATATATGAACTAATTTAAATCGCATAACGCCAGGTAAGTGGAATATTGCTTCGCTAATCACCCTAGGGAAACGACCACCAGCAAACAACACAAAGAAACTGTGAACAAATGAGTAAAAAGAAAATCAAACGAAAGAACCAAAAACTAACAAACAAACAAAAAACAACTAAGATGACCCATCCGTTCCAAAAAAATAAATAAATAAATAAATAAAAAATGAATAGATAAATTTAAAAAAATGAATAGATAAATTTAAAAAAATGAATATATAAATTTTAAACAATGAATAAATAAATAAAAATAAATAAATATATGATACAAAAAAAATGCACATATAAACCCCACAAACCGAATCCACACACACCCGACCGAACAGAAATCCAAGATATCCGAACCTGCCATTCGGTCCGTTGGTCTGGTCCCAACTCAATGACTCGATCTTACCCCACCCCACCCCTTCAACCTTTCACCCCACCACCCACCCCCCGCGCCACAGACCCCACGTGCGGCCAAAAGTATTGCATCATCATCTGTCCCACGAACCGCCAAGGGGATGGGGGGTGGGGGGTGGGGATGGGGATGGGGGGGGATACGTCGCCGCCTACGCCACTGCATTGCCAAGGGTACGAGTAGGGGGGGGGTAGGTGGGTAGGGGGGTGGCAACCTTGGCACACATTGCATGGGCAGCCTTGAGTAAGATGGCACAGAGGAGGTGAGTGAGTGAGTGAGGAGGGGGGGGGAGTCTATAGGAAAAGAATGAAGGAGGGGGGAGGAGGGGGGTTTATGATTCTGGGAATGTGGGATTTAGACTGGTTTCTGTTTCTGTCTGTCTGTTTGTTTTCCTTTTGTTTTATTCTCTCTTCTTTCTCACTTCCCCTTCCTCTCCTCCTCCTCCTCTCCCTCTCCCTTCTCTCCTTCTCTCTGTCTCTCTCTGTCTCTCTCTGTCTCTCTTTCTCTGTCTCTCTTCTGTCTCTCTCTGTCTTCTCTCTATCTTCTCTTCTCTGTCTTTCTGTTTCTTTCTTCAGTCTCTCTTCTTCTGTCTCTCTTCTTCTCTCTCTTCTTCCTTCTTCCTCTCCTCTCTTCTCTCTCTTCCTTCCTCTCTCTTCTCTTCTTCTCTCTCTCTCTCTCAATGAAAACTGCTCGAAAACCAATGGCTGATTTTAGTCCTTGTTTTTTTAGCGAAATATCTTAAGAATGCGACCACACACACCCCTACGCGAAATTAAGGAGGGAGAGGAAGAAAGGAGAAGCCGTGAGAGGAGGAGAGGACGTGAAAGAGGGGGAGATGGAGTGGGAGGAAAAGAGAGGGAGGAAAAGAGAGGGAGTGAGAGAGAGAGAGAGAGAGAGAGAAAGAGAAAGAGAAAGAGAAAGAGAAAAAAGAGAAAGAGAGAGAAAGTAGAAAGAGAAAGAGAAAAAGAGAAAGAGAAAGAGAGAGAGAGAGAGGAGGGAGAGAGAGAGAGAGAGAGAGAGAAAGAGAGAGAAAGAGAAAGAGAAAGAGAAAGAGACAGAGAATCTAAAGGGAAGGAGAGGACCGGGAGGGGTGCTGACGCCCACCTCCGCGAACCTACACAATAACCTTGTCAGATGGGTGTGGAGGGAGGGGGAGGGGGAGGGGAAGGAGGGGGAGAGAGGAAGACGGAAGAAGAGAAGGTGGGAGGTGGGGGGAAGGGGGGGGGGAAGGGTGCCCTTATCAAGCATTCAGCAAGACAACCTTATTGTTCCCAATACATTATGGATTCCAAATAGATTAATAGGTAGAAGGAAGTGATAAATCATTACACTAAAATCATCTTTATCCACTTTTATCAACCTATTTCCAATTTAAGAAACAGATAAATAAATACAAAAGGTCCTCAAATATGATCACCTCAGCCCTCTCGTTTTTTTTTTTAACATCATCAATATTTACAAAAGTGTTCAAATCCGCCCGTGTTTTTGGGGTCACGAACAAGGCGCTCGCAGGATTAGCTTACGTTACGGAATTTACCGTTTCTCGAAGCGTATAAAACATTCCTCACTTAGAACATGACTAATACGCATAAAAATTAGCCAGCGAATCATATTCCACCGCAAATGTTTTGGCCGAATAAACAGTACACACATTCTTTCCCGGCACACAAGCCGCACGATTCAAAATAACCTTATTCAACGACTCAACAAAAAAATCGACACGCGAGTGAAAACATCGGGAAAAAAGGAGGCAAAAATAAGCACAAACCGACGAATATCTCAAAACAAAAACGAAGCGAGAGACGCACGCAATCACACGCTGGAACCCACGCAATCACACGCTGGAACCCACGCAATCACACGCTGTAACCCACGCAATCGCACGCTGGAACCCACGCAATCACACGCTGGAACCCACGCAATCACACGCTGGAACCCACGCAATCACACGCTGGAACCCACGCAATCACACGCTGGAACCCTAGCTGCAATCACACGCTGGAACCCACGCAATCACACGCTGGAACCCACGCAATCACACGCTGGAACCCACGCAATCACACGCTGGAACCCACGCAATCACACGCTGGAACCCACGCAATCACACGCTGGAACCCACGCAATCACACGCTGGAACCCACGCAATCACACGCTGGAACCCACGCAATCACACGCTGGTCCCCCACGCGCACGCACATTATCGAACATATTTAAGAGGAGCGGAAGAGACCCAGCCGGCAGTCCGTTCCGCTGCCGCTTGCAATAAAGGGGTCAAGTTCACCAACGTGTGTGTGTGAAGGGAAGAAAGAGAATGAAAGAAGAGGAGAAAAAGAAAGAGGACGAGAGAGAGAGAGAGAGACGAAGAAGGAGAGGAAGAGAGAGAGAGAGAGAGATGAAAAAGGAGAGAGAGAGAGAGAGAGAGAGAGAGAGAGAGAGAGAGAGAGAGACAGAGACAGAGACAGAGACAGAGACAGAGGCAGAGAAGAGAAGAGAAGAGAAAGATAGAGATAGACAGATAGAAAGAGAGAGATAGGTAGATAGATAGACAGAGAGAGACAGACAGAGAGAGACAGAGAGAGACAGAGAGAGACAGAGAGAGAGAGAGAGAGAGAGAGAGAGAGAGAGAGAGAGAGAGAGAGAGAGAGAGAGAGACAGAGAGAGAGAGAGACAGAGAGAGACAGACAGAGGCTAGGAACAGATACACAAATGAACAAAGAGCAAGAGAAGGACGAGGAGAGAGAAAGAGAGAGAGAGAGAGGGACAGGCAGAGAGAGAGGAGCCACGGGGTAATAAAAGAACGAAACACAATCCCCATGTTGAATAATCCCCGAATTAAACGAGGAACACAAATGAAATGACTTTGTTCTCCAGAAAAGATAAATCATTTGAGAATCATTTCCACTCGCGTCGAAAGGTTTATAGAGAAATAATAACACTATCAACAACTAAAACATCACCTAAAACATGACAAAAAGCAATCAGAACAAAAATAACAATAATAAACATAACAACAATAATTGTTTGCTGTTTGCTGTTTCGGTTGTTTGCTGTTTGTGAGCGGTTGTTTGCTGTTTGTGAGCGGTTGTTTGCTGTTTGTGAGCGGTTGTTTGCTGTTTGTGAGCGGTTGTTTGCTGTTTGTGCTCGGTTGTTTGCTGTTTGTGCTCGGTTGTTTGCGGTTTGTTTGGTTTTGCAGAGTCCGGCCGCCCGACCGTGCCACGGGAGGCCGCCGCCGCCGCCGCCGGCAAGCACTCGAAACCCGACGCTCTCCTTTCCCCGCCCTTCTAGCGCCGCCGCGTGGGCACCGGGCACGGGTGGGCACCGGGCACGGGTGGGCACGGGTTGGCACGGGTGGGCACCGGGCACGGGTTGGCACCGCGCCAGCACCTTTCGGCCTACGAGAGGTCACTGGCGATGGACGCCGACTTTTTCTCTAATAACAATTCCTCAGGAAAACCTCCTTGGAAGCTTCACTTTGAGGGTTGCCGACGTCACACTTATTGCTTTTTTTTTCTAATTACGTTCCTTATCTCCATTTTCTCTGTGATTTCCACCGCGTCATTATAGCTGCCATCGTAATCTTATTAACGGTATAATCATCATCATCTTTATCCCTATCAGTGCTCTCTATCATGTCATTCTCACTATCACGATCTTCATAAACAATTTCATTAGTTAATATTCTCATTATCATTATCTTCCATGAAATCATAATCACCACCTTTATAAAAACAAAAATAATAATTGATAAACAATATAAATAAACAGTAATTACCACCATTCATATATTCATTGCCAACCTAGTTAACATTCTCTACCTTCCCCCGCTACTGCCATTGCCATGACAATCATTATCTTCATTATTACCATGACTATCCTTGCTTGCATCATAATTACCTGTGTTAAATCACCTCGTGTTAAATTACCCCAGTCTGCAACACAATGCAACTTTGCAACAAAAGGCTTGATAATTGGCTTGCGAACGACCTCAAGTCCACTGAAGTCTATAGTGACATCAACGTCAGTCATGCTACACTAATTAAGTCAATTACACGAGGTGCACGTGATGTGTTTCCATGCACGTGATGTATTTCCATGCGCGTGATGTATTTCCATGCACGTGGTGTATTTCCATGCACGTGATGTATTTCCATGCACGTGATGTATTTCCATGCACGTGATGTATTTCCATGCACGTGATGTATTTCCATGCACATGATGTATTTCCATGCACGTGATGTATTTCCATGCACATGATGTATCTCCATGCACGTGATGTATTTCCATGCACATGATGTATCTCCATGCACGTGATGTATTTCCATGCACATGATGTATCTCCATGCACGTGATGTATTTCCATGCACATGATGTATTTCCATGCACGTGATGTATTTCCATGCACGTGATGTATCTCCATGCACGTGATGTATCTCCATGCACGTGATGTATTTCCATGCACGTGATGTATTTCCATGCACGTGATGTATCTCCATGCACGTGATGTATTTCCATGCAATGATGTATTTCCATGCACGTGATGTATTTCCATGCACGTGACGTATTTCCATGCACGTGATGTATCTCCACGCACGTGATGTATTTCCACGCACGTGATGTATTTCCATGCACGTGATGTATTTCCATGCACGTGATGTATTTCCATGCACGTGATGTATTTCCATGCACGTGATGTATTTCCATGCAATGATGTATTTCCATGCACGTGATGTATTTCCATGCACGTGACGTATTTCCATGCACGTGATGTATCTCCACGCACGTGATGTATTTCCACGCACGTGATGTATTTCCATGCACGTGATGTATTTCCATGCACGTGATGTATTTCCATGCACGTGATGTATTTCCATGCACGTGATGTATTTCCATGCACGTGATGTATTTCCATGCACGTGATGTATTTCCATGCACGTGATGTATCTCCACGCACGTGATGTATTTCCATGCACGTGATGTATTTCCATGCACGTGATGTATTTCCATGCACGTGATGTATTTCCATGCACGTGATGTATTTCCATGCACGTGATGTATTTCCATGCACGTGATGTATTTCCATGCACGTGATGTATTTCCATGCACGTGATGTATTTCCATGCACGTGATGTATTTCCATGCACGTGATGTATTTCCATGTACGTGATGTATTTCCATGCACGTGGTGTATTTCCATGCACGTGATGTATTTCCATGCACGTGATGTATTTCCATGTACGTGATGTATTTCCATGCACGTGATGTATTTCCATGCACGTGATGTATTTCCATGCACGTGATGCTTCATGTACGTGATGTATTTCCATGCACGTGATGTATTTCCATGCACGTGATGTATTTCCATGCACGTGATGTATTTCCATGCACGTGATGTATTTCCATGCACGTGATGTATTTCCATGCACGTGATGTATTTCCATGCACGTGATGTATCTCCACGCACGTGATGTATTTCCATGCACGTGATGTATTTCCATGCACGTGATGTATTTCCATGCACGTGATGTATTTCCATGCACGTGATGTATTTCCATGCACGTGATGTATTTCCATGCACGTGATGATGTATCTCCATGCACGTGATGATGTATTTCCATGCACGTGATGTATTTCCATGCACGTGATGTATTTCCATGCACGTGATGTATCTCCATGCACGTGATGTATTTCCATGCACGTGATGTATCTCCACGCACGTGATGTATTTCCATGCACGTGATGTATTTCCATGCACGTGATGTATTTCCATGCACGTGATGTATTTCCATGCACGTGATGATGTATCTCCATGCACGTGATGATGTATCTCCATGCACGTGATGATGTATCTCCATGCACGTGATGTATTTCCATGCACGTGATGTATTTCCATGCACGTGATGTATCTCCACGCACGTGATGTATTTCCATGCACGTGATGTATTTCCATGCACGTGATGTATTTCCATGCACGTGATGTATTTCCATGCACGTGATGATGTATCTCCATGCACGTGATGATGTATTTCCATGCACGTGATGTATTTCCATGCACGTGATGTATTTCCATGCACGTGATGATGTATCTCCATGCACGTGATGATGTATTTCCATGCACGTGATGTATTTCCATGCACGTGATGATGTATCTCCATGCACGTGATGATGTATTTCCATGCACGTGATGTATTTCCATGCACGTGAGCGAGTACGTGTAAAATCTCTCCGTGCATGTCCGTGCCCAAGCGCCTTAAAAAAAAAAATTGCATCTCTTAACACGCTTGCCTTGTTATAAATAACCCCCCCCCCTAATCTTCGCCCCCCCCCCACACCCTTTCTCTACAGCCTCTACATCCCCCCCCGACCCCAACCCCGTGTCCAAGCCCCTTAAAAAAAAAATGCATCTTTCTTAACACGCTTGCCTTGTTATACAAAATCCCCCCGCCTTTAATTTAATCTTAGCCCCCCCCCCCACCACCTTTTCTGCAGCCTCTACATCCCCCCTCCTACCCTACTCCCCTCCCGCCCCACACCCTTTCTCTGCAGCCTCTACATCCCCTCTGCCCTAACCCCTCCCCCACCCCCCCACCCGTACAACCCTGTCGGCGCCAGGCGATCGGGGCGACGCCGACGATCTCGCAAACTGGAGCGCCGGTGCCTCGAGTCCCCAATTAGAGGGGAAACTCGGCCGCCACTCCCTCCCTCCCCCACCTTCTACTTCCCTTCCCCCCCCTCCCCCACCTTCTACTTTCCCTCCCCCCCCCCCCCACCTTCTACTTCCACTTCCCCCCCACCTTCTACTTCCCCACCCCCCCCCCCCACCTTCTACTTCCCCTTCCCCCTCCCCCCATCTTCTACTTCCCCTTCCCCTCCCCCCACCTTCTACTTCCCCCCCCTCCCCCACCTTCTACTTCCCCCCCCCCCTCCCCATCCAACCTTGAAGGTGAAAGGGAATGTGAAATTTGGACATGGCGGCCGATGTTGTATTTCCGATGGTTTTCATTCCCGTTTGTACTTCCGCCATTTTTTATCTGTCTATTTTGATAGATGTCTAGGGATTAGTGTTAGTACTGTTATCATCATTGTTATGGTTGTTATCACTCCACGTATAAAAATCTACTTATGATCATACTAATATTACTATTACTATTAATAATAATAACAACAATAATAATAATAACAACAACAATAATAATAACAACAACAATAATAATAATAACAACAACAATAATAATAACAAAATAATAATAATAACGATAATAATAGCAACAGCAATAGCAAAAGCAATAACAATAAAAACAACAATGATTGTGACAAACACCACAACAGCAATAACAAAAACATTGACCACAAAATCTAATATTTATCAGAGGGTCACTGCAACAAAAAGAGATGATTGCAGCTTTTGCTTACCATTTCTGCAACAGTTTTTTGCATCTATTCCTTTCTCCAATTTCATATAAATCAGAGGTCATGACTTGACTCTTTTACGCTCCGCAATTGCTAAAGAAACTGGGCAATATACCTCCGAGATACCAATGTACTTCTTTTGTTTCTATGATCGTAAAAAAAGTTGCAAAATAAACATGGAAACTAGAATATGACCCTCGCTTGACATCCCTTCTGAATTTGTCTTAAAAAAACGTCGAACTCTTACGAAAATACTAAAGAAAAACAAAAAAAAACATACAAAATTCATAACAAAGAAAACATACTCAAAACCCAATATACCAACAAACAAAAATACAAAAAAAAGAGTAAATAAAACGTCATCTATAAAGGAAACATCTACCCTCCCCTCCCCTACCCATCCCCCCACCCGTCCCCAAGCCCTCCCTCCCCCCCATGACCCCGTGGAACCCGCTCTTGAACGCAGCCACGGACAAGAACCCCGCTTCGTTCTTGTCCCTCTTCCACGCGAGGACGAAGGAGAGGAAGAGGAATAACAACAAGAAGCCAAGTCGTCGCCGCTTCGCCCTCGCTGTCCTCTTCCTCACTCGTCGATCCATCCTCGTCTTCCTCCTCATTCTGTTCTTGGTCCTTCTCTTCCTTCTCCTCCTCCTCTTGATTCATCTCGCTCTGTCTCGTCCTACTCCGTTATCTAATCCTTATCCTTATCTTCCTCCTCCTCCCCTTCTTCCTTCTCTTTCTCTTCTTCCCTCTACTTCACCATCTCCTTCACCACCACCACCTTCTCCTTTTCCTCCTCCGCTTCCTCCTTTTCTTCCTCCTCCTTCCTTTCCTTTTCCTCTACTTCACCATCTCCTTCACCGCCACCACCACCACCACCTCTCCTTTTCTTCCTCCCCTTCCTCCTTTTCTTCCTCCTCCTTCCTTTCCTTTTCCCTCTATTTCACCTTCTTCACCACCGCCACCTCCACCACCTTCTCCTTCTCCTCCGCTTCCTCCTTTTCTTCCTCTTCTTCCTCCTCCTCCTCTTCCCGCCCGGCCAAGGTCACCTTCTCCACCCCCCCTCCACCCCTTCCTCCCCCCCCCTCCCGCGATAAAGCTAATTACACGCGTGGCTGATTAATATGCAAATGGGAACAGGAATAAGCCCTTCTTGCTCTATAATGGCTTGAGAGACTTACTTCTTGCTCTTTTGCGTAAAATAAAAGGCACTCGGAACGCAATACGAATTATTATTTCTATCTATCTTTCCTTCTCTTCGTCACAACTAAACAAAAGCGTACACAGACAACAGACATACAAGCAAAAAAAAAAAAAAAAAAAAATTTCTTATTTATTTTTCCTTCTCTTCGTCACAACCAAACAAAAGCGTACACAAACAACAGACATACAAGCAAAAAAAAAAAAAAAGAATTAATTTCTATTTATCTTTCCTTCTCTTCGTCACAAATAAACAAAAGCGTACACAGACATACAAGCAAAAAAAAAAAAAAAGAAAAGAATTCATTTCTATTTATCTTTCCTTCTCTTCGTAACAACCAAACAAAAGCGAACACAGACAACAGACATACAAGCAAAAAAAAAAAAAAAAGAATTCATTTTTATCTATCTTTCCTTCTCTTCGTAACAACCAAACAAAAGCGTACACAAACAACAGACATACGAGCAAAAAAAAAAAAAAAAAAAAAAAATCATTTCTATTTATTTTTCCTTCTCTTCGCCACAACTAAACAAAAGCGTACACAGACAACAGACATACAAGCAAAAAAAAAAAAAAAATCATTTCTATTTATCTTTCCTTCTCTTCGTAACAACTAAACAAAAGCGTACACAAACAACAGACATACAAACAAAAAAAAAGAAAAAAAAGAATTCGTTTCTATTTATCTTTCCTTCTCTTCGTAACAACTATCATAACAAAAGCGTACACAGACATACACGCAAAAAAATAATAATAATAAAAAAAAAAAAAATAAAATAAAATAAAATAAAAAAAGAATATACATGTGTTTCGAACCGATGATATTTTCCTTCACTTAAGAATTTACAGATTCATTCATTTAACTCGTAGACTTAATGGGGTGCCAAGTCATCTCCTCACTTATTTACATCGGGGACTTAAGAAGGCACTCTGTCACTTAGCAGGGTACACTTAGGAGACGAGGAGGAGGAGGAGGAGGAGGAGGCAGAGGAGGAAGACGAGGAGGAGGAGGAGGGGGGGGGAGGAGGAGGGGGAGGAGGAAATGGAGAGAGAGGAGGGAGGGGGAAGAGGAGGAGGAGGAGGAGGAGGGGAGGGGAGGGAGGGGAGGAGGAGGAGAAGAAGAAGAAGAAAAATAATAGGAAGAAGAAGAAGAAAGAAGAAGAAAAGAGGAAGAAGAAGAAAAAGAAGGAAGAAGAAGAAAGAAGAAAAAGAAAAGGAAGAAGGAGAAAAAGAAGACGAGGAAGAAGAAGAAGAAGAAGAAGAAACAGGTCTGGTAACGAAGATCGCGTTTGGTCGTCCAGGTAAAAGATGCAATGCAGTTTGCAAGATAAAATACCTGTCAGGGTGAAAGAGGAGGAGGGTATGGTGTTCGATGGAGGAGGAGGAGGAGGAGGAGAGGGGGGAGGGGGAGGGAAGAGGAGGGAGGAGGAGGAGGAGGAGGGGAGGAAAGGAGGAGGAGGAGGAAAGAGGAGGGAAGAGGAGGAAGGAGAAGAAACAGAAAGATGAGGAGAGGGGAGAAGGAGGAAGGAGAAGAAACAGAAAGATGAGAAGGGGGAGTGAAAATAAAACCTATTTAGCATAATTCGAACATGACACAAAATTTAAAATATATATATATGAACAAGAAAAAAATAAAACACACACACACGCACGCACACACGCACACACACACTCTCTCACTCACTCACTCACTCACTCACTCACTCACTCACACACACACACACACACACTCCCCCCTACCTGTCATGCCACCCCCGCCCCTCCCATTCCCACCACGCGACCCGAGTCCCTCTCTCTCACTCTCTCTCTGCCATGCCACCCCCGCCCCTCCCGTTCCCACCACGCGACCCGAGTCCCAAGTCGCCCTCGGGAAAGGCTGCAATGGCCAGCTCCGGCCTCGTGCAACACGCGCACTCTGCAAGCCACTTCCTCGTCGGACGCGGCCTCATTCGCACGCCCGCCGTACTCAACACGCGAGTCAACGTGGCCATGCACGATCGCCATGCACTGGAGTCTTCTGTGCTACTATTGTAAGACTCTCGTAATTGGTCGTCGTTACTGTCATGTCATGTGATTCCTGTCATGCAGTATTAGCAGGCACTGAGGTCTTCGAAACTGCTCAGTGACGTCCTCGAGACTGTCATGCATGGCTGTCAAGTACTAAAAGTCTTCCATGTTGTCATGCACTCGACCGTTTAATACTCTCCAACACCTACCATATATACCTGTATCTAAATATGTATATATCTATATATATCTATCTATCTATAAATATATATGCTCTACATGTCCAAAAATACATCCAACTGTCATGCACAAATATTCCTGTCATGTACTAACGTCTTGGAAACTGCCATGCACTATCATCATGCATTAAAAGCCTTCACTGTTGCCATGAAACTTTCATCATTTAAAGTCTTCAACCCTGTCAGTCTGCCATGCCAAATTACCATGCACACAACCGCTATTCCTCAAGACACTTGGCGCATGACATGAAAAAAACATGATTCGCTGATCCTGTCACAAGACGGCGAGGCTTTCCGTGTCCCTTACAGATTCACGTCTTGAAATGCATCAGTCCCTTGGCGTTTCATAAATATGGAGAGGAATTTAATCAAAAGGCGCTATTAGATCGAACGAACTTCATTAATAAATAAATAAAAAAAAACGCGTCTTATACTTCATTAGTAATTTTCTTTTAAAAAAATACCTTCATTAGTGAAGATTATCAAACACTATGTAACTTACGAAGGCTAAGACATAGTTTTTCGAGTGAGTGGGTGTGGTTGTGGGTATGAACGCGGGTATCTGTGTGGGTATGAGAGTATATCCGCACACACAAACACTTACACAAACACTTCCTTCCATACACACAAACCTACATGCACACGCACACGCATGCAAACACACAGACACTCATACACTGTAGCCAATGACCGCCACCACATTAAACGAAAGAAATTGCCAACGCTGTAAATTACATGGGATTAGATTCCATGATCTGATTTGTGCAGGTGTATCTGTTGCATTCATTTTTTGCAGGTGTCGTCGGTGGGCTGAGCATGCGAGGATTGTGTTGACCTTCTTTCATACGGCTATCTATCGTTATCTCTAGATTTGCCTATTTCTCCTTTCTCTCTTTTTCTCTCTCTCTCTTACTCTCTATCTTCCTTTCTCTCTATCTTCCTTTCTCTCTATCTTCCTTTCTCTCTATCTTCCTTTCTCTCTATCTTCCTTTCTCTCTATCTTCCTTTCTCTCTATCTTCCTTTCTCTCTATCTTCCTTTCTCTCTATCTTCCTTTCTCTCTCTCTTTCTTTCTGTCTTCCTCTCTTCCTCTCTCTATCCCTCCCTCTTTCTTTCTCTCTCTTCTCTTTCTCTTCTCTTCTCTCTTTCTCTCTTCCTCTCCTCTCTCTCTCTCTCTCTCTCTCTCTCTCTCTCTCTCTCTCTCTCTCTCTCTTCTCTCTCTCTCTCTCTCTCTCTCTCTCTCTCTCTCTCTCTCCCTCCCCTCTCCCTCTCCCTCTCCCTCTCGTTCCTTTTAACCTCTCCCTCCCTTTCTCCCTATATACATACTTAATCAGATCACACGCCCCGCACTAATTAGCATGGCGGCTTAGAACCCTGCGCATCCCCTCGTGCGCGTTTTAAACATTCCACGAAATAACCCTCTCCATCATCATCAATCATTTCCCAAAATATTGATTGAAAAAAAATATCATGACACACATTTCAGCTTATCAACCGCGATAAAAAGAAGAGATAAAACTCCAATGAAAAAAAAAAAAAAAACTGACACATTAAACCGCGACTGAAGTGTCTTAATGAAGGAGCCGGGGGCGCTCAAGAGACCCCGAGCCCAAAGGCTTTTTTTTACGCGAGGGCAAAATGGCGGCCATCTTTGTTGCTCGAACGAAGATGGCGCCGAGGTCGACCACCGCGCCGCCGCCTCCTCGTGATTTCAACCGATCGCCCTGACTCCAATCTTGATCATTTAGGCTTATAAATTACCCTAATTCGAAATCCGAGTGATATAGACTTAATTTACGGCCTGACACTTAGGCTGGGATATTAGTCACGCGGGAAGTCGGAAAAAATGGAATCCCGTAATATTTACATGTGGCTGAATGGCGTTGTATTTATTTAAATAAAATATTACAACAAAATACAACGTTCGTATAAAAATAGCGACAATAATAATAACTATGAAAGTAGACAATTGCAAAAGAACCACAGAAATTAAATCTATTTTCTCACTCTCAAGTAAATGTTCTTGCTGGGTCAAAACATAAACATGATTCTTCTCTCTCTCTGCCTCTGTCCAACTGCCGCCTATCTCTTCTTTCTTTCTTCCTTCTTTATTCTTTTCCACTCTTTTCTTCTCCTCCTTCCTCCCCTCCTCTCTCACCCTCCCCGCCCCCCCTTGGCTGACCCAGGTAAGAGAGCGCCGGACCAAAGGCAATTACCACCTGTGCCTCGATGAAAGGCTATTAAGAGTGCAGTTGCAAACGCCCTGCGGATAAACATGGATAAATCTATCATTTTTCAGGCAGAAGAAGAAAGAGAGAGAGGGGGGGGGGAAGAAACAGGTTGATGGAAGGTGAGTAAGAGAAGAAAAAGAGGGGGAAGGAGAAGGAGAGGAAGAAGGAGAGTAAGAGGGAGAGTAAGAGGGAGAGTAAGAGAGAGAGAGAGAGAGAGAGAGAGAGAGAGAGAGAGACAGAGGGAGAGATAAAGAGAGAGAGAGAGAGAGACAGAGACAGACAGAGAGAGAGAGAGAGGGGGGGGGGAGAAAGAAGGAGGAGAGGGAGTGGCAGAGAGAGAGAAGAGGGTGACGTAGAGGAAAACAGAATAGGAAGAAAAGGAGGTGAGAAATATGTCCAAAAATTGTAACATTACCAACATTCTTGACATTTGAATAAAAACAAGGTCCCTAACACGCTGAAGCGCCAACGCGACGAAAGTCAAAAACGAATATAAAAAACAGGTAAAATCTGAAGAAAAGGGAGAAAAAACACGAAAATCTGAAGAAATGAGAAAATAACACGAAAATTTTAAGAAAAGAGAAAAAACACGAAAATCTGAAGAAAAGAGGGGGAAAAAACACGAAAATCTGAAGAAAAAAAACACGAAAATTTGAAGAAAAAATAAAAAAAAAAACACGAAAATTTTAAGAAAAGATAAAAAAAACACGAAAATTTTAAGAAAAGAGAAAAAAAACACGAAAATCCGAAGAAAAGATTAAAAAAAAAAAACGAAAATTTTAAGAAAAAAAAACACGAAAATTCTGAAGAGAAAAAAAAAAACACGAAAATCTAAAGAAAAGAGAGAGAAAACAACACGAAAATCATATAGGCAAAAAATATCAATAAAGAGAGAAGAATCAATAATAAAAACAAACCCAAAAAACACAGCAAACCCGAACCCTGAGCAGCGTCGAAACCTCAGCCGGAAGCCCCTGGAAGAGGAGACGAGGCGCCGCGAACGGAACAAGAGGCGACAAAAAGCAACACGAAATAAATAAAAAAAGGAAAGGAGGGAAATAAAAAAAAGGGGGATTAGGTAGAAAAAAGGAAGAGGAAAAAGGAAACGAAAATA
>NC_091570.1:39567940-39575440 GCF_042767895.1 Penaeus vannamei
TGACGAGGATAATTAAGAAGAAGAGAAAAAAAATTACGAATTGCAGATCCGGTTGTTGGGAGGATGTAACCGGTTCCACGAAAAGCGACGCGCTAATAATTATTATTTGCATACGACTCGGGTCCTGAGTGAGTGAGTGACTCAATGTACGTCGTCTTAGGTAAACCAATCAGCAAAAAGTTTCCTTGTGTGTATAAAAGGATAAAGTGTGTTCTAGACTACTTACCATTCAGAGTGAAATTCTAACCTCGTCTGTAATGAGGCTACGTCTGACGGGGACAAATATTAATTAACCTTCAAAACGTTAATTATTCATAAAAAGATAAGACCTTTAATGGGATCAAATATCGTCTATTGAAAATTGAAATATCTCTTGTTATACAGACGGTATAAATAATACCATTAATTAACACACAAAAAAATTATCTGTACATAAAAAGATAAAAGTATTTAAAAGCGACCCAATAACATTACAAAATTTTCCTACTTTATGAAAAAAAAGGAAAAAATAAACTTGTAACGAGACCAATTCTTATTGACACATGCATAATCAGCTGATAAGGAATAGCGAAAAAACGCTAATCATTGCTATTCAAAAAGCCAAAATAAAACACCTTCAGGCAAGGAAACCGGAGACATGACCTCGCCACAGGTCATCCAGCGGGCGAGGTCAAAGAGGCCCTCTGAAGCGTAAAGGGCGAGGTCACCACATCACATCGTTACATAATCACGTTCCATCACCATCGTCACCAAAACCATCACAACCACCATCATCATCAATCATCATCATCACCATCATCAACCATCATCATCATCACCATCATCAACTACTATCATCACCATCAACTATTATCATCACCATCATCATCAACTACTATAATCACCATCATCAACTACTATCATCACCATCATCAACTACTATCATCACCATCATCTTCAACTACTATCATCACCATCATCTTCAACTACTATCATCACCATCATCTTCAACTACTATCATCACCATCATCTTCAACTACTATCATCACCATCATCTACTATCATCCCGGGATCATCATCAACTACCATCATCACCATCATCAACCATCATCTTCAACTACTATCATCACCATCATCTTCAACTACTATCATCACCATCATCTACCATCATCACCATCATCTACTATCATCCCGGGATCATCATCAACCACTATCATCACCATCTTCAACTACTATCACCACCATCATCTACACCATCACCACCACCACCACCACAACCCCCACCACCATTACCGCGAACATCCCCATCAGCATCGCCCCCATCACCTCCCCCTCCCCCCCCCCGCCGCCCTCATCAACCAAACCCAATCCCGAATCCCCAACGATAGGGGCGCCCTATAGGCCTATTCCCCCCCCTCCCCCATCCCTCGGCGCCCTAGGCCTACATTTCCCCTCCCCCCCCCTCCCTCCCCCTTGCAACCCGCCCTGCCTTCACCCTTAGCCTAGCAACCGGCGCACACTTGGCTGCTGCAACTGCCAATGATGATGCAATTGCGAGATTCCATTTCGATTAATGGGCTCCATTAAGGCTCAGTAACCTTGAAAAAAAAATCAGAAGGATTAAATGGACTTGCGAACGTTGGCAGTCGAGATCTATGAGAACCAATCACGTGACCAGAGTAAAAAAATAAAGTAACAATAATAATTATAGTGACAGTCGCGAGTGTTGTGAGAAAACGATAGATACTGAAGGTTTATATTACGAACCAACGTAATATTAAGCAACTAAAATTAAGACAAAAATGTTTACAAAGTGAAATAAAACATTGAAAAAGAAGTCATACACTGCATTTCGATATTCCAGCGTTTCGTGATTCCGACACATGACAAAAATGCCAAAAACACCAAAAAAAAGGAAACCCAACAGCTAAGTCGGAGAAAAAAAGGGCGAACGACCAAGAAAATCAAAGAATAAAGACAAAAAAAGGTAAAGAAATCTGGAGCAGCACTCGCCTTCTCGCCAGACGCAGTGCCCCGTCGCCCGCTGAGCTGACCTCCGCCCTCCGACGCCCGCGCGGACAGTGCCACTAGTGCCTCCAAGTCTCCAAGCAATTCGGCTTTTCTAGACCGACTCTTCCCCCGAAACGGACGAGGAGGATCGGACGCTCCAGAATCATGCGGAAAAGTCGCTCGGAACACACTACTCCAAACCGCTTTTGATCGACAGCTGATTATTCAAGACGCAGCTCCGCCCGGGAGGTTTTCGACACCCTCCGGCATCGGGGCGCGCCGAGAATTGATGGCCCGCGAGGCACAGGCGACAGACAGCAGGATCAAAATGGTAATGCATCTGGCCGACTGTCTTTGCAATCTATTTTTAAAATGTATATGCTATTTCGCAAGGTGTGTGTTTTAAATCTATTTTTAAAATGTATATGCTGTTTCGTAATGTATGTGTGTGTGTCTTTTAAATCTATTTTTAAAATGTATATGCTGTTTCGCAAGGTATGTATGTGTGTGTCTTTTAAATCTATTTTTAAAATGTATATGCTGTTTCGCAAGGTATGTATGTGTGTGTCTTTTAAATCTATTTTTAAAATGTATATGATGTTTCGCAAGGTGTTCAGCATCAATGTGTGTCTTTTAAATCTATTTTGCGTAAAATGTGTATGCTGTTCTTCTGCAAGGTATGTATGTGTGTGTCTTTTATATATATTTTTAAAATGTATATGCTGTTTCGCAAGGTATGTGTGTGTGTGTCTTTAAAATCTATTTTTAAAATGAATATGCTGTTTCGCAAGGTATGTGTGTGTGTGTCTTTACAATCTATTTTTAAAATTTAAATTATATGCTGTTTAACCAGGTATGTTGTGTGTGTCTTTAAAATCTATTTTTAATATTTATATGCTGTTTAACCAGGTATGTTGTGTGTGTCTTTAAAATCTATTTTAAAAATTCATATGCTGTTTAGCCAGGTATGTGTGTGTGTGTGTGTTTAAAATCTATTTTTAAAATTCATATGCTGTTTAGCCAGGTATGTGTGTGTGTGTGTGTTTAAAATCTATTTTTAACATTTATATGCTGTTTAACAAGGTGTGTGTGTGCGTGCGTGTGCGTGTGCGTGTGCGTTTTTAAACCATACAAACGTGTCTCACCAATAAACAACGAAAAACCAAATATTCGCACATTCACAATATTCTTCCACCGACACCGCACCACACTGCTATCTCCCGATTTACTGATATCGGTGATGAATCGACTCCAATTGCTCGCTCGCCGGCATTTCAGATCGCAACGGAACCGCACGTCTTACGCAATGCACCAACGCCTTTGCTGTACTCAACGAGGAAGCTAAAACATTTGCACGTTCTCATTTTACTTCGTACAAGCAATCCCTCGTCTACATACATAACCATTACTCGTCACAAAACCACATTTCTAGGTCAATCATACTGCGAGGGACGATTCATAATTCCAGGTAAGACTTGCACGTCGTTTGACTAATACATCTTGACTTGTTTTCATTTTCTTGTGTATGTTGACTTTATATACATACAAACATGCAAGAATATACATACACATACACATACATACGTACATACAAACATATATATGTATGTATGTACATGTATGTATGTGTAGATATGTATTGTATATATGCATATATTTCTTTACTGATATACAGCACAAAAGGGAATAATTATGAGCGAAATGAATTTTCCTTAACCTTGGCTTCTGGTCAGACAAGGAAGGGCTCTGCATAATCATCTTATTCATAACATAACAATGAGGAAATGGCATCAGTGTCATGGCAGCCTCATGGCGTAACTCACAATCACGGGTTGTAGTAGGTTATATTTCATTTTTTTTGTATTTCATTTAGGTTTATATTTATATTTAGGTTATATTTCATTTTTTATAGATGTAGGCTTATACGCATTTTCATTTCTTGGGTAAAAATGGAGCATAACCAAAGCTATAACACGGCATGAATATTCGCAGCAGGCTGACCAACAAGATCTCAAGATGAAACGAACCGCAAAAAAAAAACTTTTAACTTGACCATTTCCCCGCAAAAGAGGAGACAGCGGTTGGTACTCCGCGTCCTCCCCTCCCCCCCCCTCCTTCTCTACCTGCCTTCACCTATCCCTCTCTGCCCCCTTCCCCTTCCCCTCTCCCCCTCCTCACCTTCCCTCCCCCTTCCCCCTCTCCTCCCCCCTTCCCCCTCTCCTCCCCCTTCCCTCCCCCTTCCCCCTCTCCTCCCCTCTCCTCCCCCTTCCTCCCCCTTCCCCCTCTCCCTCTCCTCCTTCCCCCTCTCTCCTCCCCCTTCCCTCTCCTCCCTCTTCCTTCCCCCTTCCCTCTCCTCCTCTCCCACTTCCCCTTCCTCTCCCTCTCCTCCCTCCTCCATACCCTCCCCTTCCCCCTTCCCTTCCCCTCTCCTCCCCCTCTCCTAGACCCCACCCACCACAGCCACAACAACAAAGCAAACAAGATAAAAAAAACAGGTTTGTCCTTCACGTTTGTCACTGACATAGTTTCCCCCTCCTTCCCCGCGTACGACTCGAGAGAGAGACGAGAGACACTGTCGCCTTTTATTAAAAACAAAAGCGATTCTCAACCCGGAAACTTTGAAAAAAAAAAACGAAAGTAACCACATTTTTTTTTTCTCAGAACAGGAGACTTTTTCGGTTATTTCCACGTTCTTATTCGTCCGCAATTTCGTCTTTTGTATTTTCTCTCTCCGTCCTCCGGATAACAATCACCGTACAAGGGAAAATATGACCTGACCTTGGGTTGTACCTGAACAAATTAGGGCATTAATGTAAGCTGATTATCGATTTATCTCGCTAATCTCCATTCCTGGAACAAATAGCAAACGTTTTGTTGTGGTAACGTTTAATACGAATGTTTGCTATCACGGGAATCCTCTTCGTCAGTATATATTAAGTATATACGTGTGTGGGTGTATTTCCTGTATATATATGTGTGTGTACGTCTGTATGTCCACCTATATACATGCATATGTGGTGAGTGGGTGAGAGACAATCAAGAAGGAAAACGAGAATAAGGAGGAGGAGAAAGAACGAAAAAGAGATAATAATAAAACCAACATCTCTGACAATAGCCATACCTCTCTACATCGAAATCCCTCAACGGAGCAAGCCATCCCAAGCCCACAATACCAAGCTCCGAGTCATGACCGGGCCTCATTAGACCTAATTACTCCCCCCCCCCCTTCCCGTATTGTTCAGCAAATGATCAGCAACAACCGCAACTGTCGGAGATAGGCCTATCAGATCGAGAATCCGACGGAGGGAATCGAGGCGTGTTGCTCATCTCTCTTTTGTTCTCTTCTCCCGGTTCTTCGCCTCGCCCTAACCCGCTGTCTTTGCAAGGCCGCGAAACAAATAAAAAGGGACAAGGACAGTAGGAAACAAATAAAAAAATGGAAAGGACAGCAGGGAAACAAATTAAAAATGGAAAGGACAGCAGGGAAACAAGCAAAAAATGGAAAGGACAGCAGCAAAACAAGCAAAAAATTGGAAAAGGACAGCAGCAAAACAAGCAAAAAAATGGAAAGGACAGCAGCAAAACAAGCAAAAAAATGGAAAGGACAGCAGCAAAACAAGCAAAAAATTACACTAAGGAACTAAGGAAAAAAACGGACAAGAACAAAAAAAAAACGAGGGAGTAGGACAAGGACAACAGGAAAACAAAAGGGAAAAAAAGGGGGAGAGGGAGGGTTTAAGAGCACAATTTCGGTTCATAAAGAAGACCCTTTTCGCTCAGCTGATCCCATCCGCTCTGCTCCTGATGCTTCCTGGTGGTTCGTCTCGCCAAGGGAGGAATTCTGCTTTATTTCCCCGCCCTTGTTCGCCGGCAGATTATCGAGCCTTCTTCCTCTCTTTCTTTCCATTTCTCTCTCACTCTCTCACTCTCTCTCTCTCTCTCTCTCTCTCTCTCTCTCTCTCTCTCTCTCTCTCTCTCTCTCTCTCTCTATCTCTCTATCTCTCTATCTCTCTATCTCTCTCTATCTCTCTCTATCTCTCTCTATCTCTCTCTATCTCTCTCTATCTCATTCTCTCTCATTTTCTCTCATTCTCTCTCTCCCTGAATAGCAAATCCTCATCCTGATCTACCTGAATTCCTCTTCCTTTCCCCCATTTCTCTCCATCCCCTCTCTTCGTCTTTGTTCCTCCCATCTTCACGCGTTTCCCCCTTGCCCCTGTTTCGCCGCCGTCCTTGCCCGGCCGCCCTGCCTGTCACGCCGCGGACGTTATAACGGCCAAACGTCTTACCGAGGCAGGCGATTGTGGGCGCCCTCCGCCTTCGCTTACGTAAGAGAGACAGATTCATTCCAACGACGCATTATATCGGGAGCGCGTTCCGAGGCGAGAGAATAGGACCAGGAGGAGTTTCTCGGCGCAGAACAACTCGCTCGCACCCAGCAGCGCATGATCCCGGCCCAGTTTTTTGCAGCGCGCATGACCCAGCGCGCTTCCGAAACCTCTCTCCCGGCTGTTTTCACTCCGCGCCAGACTCTCGATCGACTTTCCTTTTTTTCCCTCCGCCGCGAGTGGAAATGTCACACGACGCCTCCCCAACGGGCGCGGAGCCACAGAGCCACAGAGCCAGCGAGAGTGAGCCAGCCAAGCGAGCCAGAGCGGCCGCATTTCCCATTGTTGCCTGGCGCGCCCACGGCCGCCGCCGCCGCCGCCGCCGCTCGCTCACGTGAATTCGCTGGAGCCCGCCCACCCGCCCACCCGCCTCAGCTAGCTTTAGGTAACCCCATCTAATGGCACTGCGCGAAACACAGCTGTCAAACAGTGCATTTTCTTTCGCAACTACGCCGGCGGGAGGGAAAAAACGAACAAACCAGACAGCCAAGCACGACCACAAGCCCGCTTCATGCGAAAGGGGTTCGCCGAATGCACGTGGACGGCGGGAGGGAGGGAGGGAGGGAAGGGAGGGGGGGGTCCGGTTTGGCGGTACTCGAAACACATGTCAGGCTGTAGGTGTGTGGGTGTGGGTGTACGTGTGGGTGTGCGTCTGTGTGTGTTTGTGTGCGCGCGTGTGTTGCAACGCTCGCCGCTGAACAGGAACTAGGCGCAGCGCTGACTGTCCCGGCACTACGCCCTTGTCACGCTTCCTGTGGGCGGAATGAACAACTCGTCGCCGCCTTGGGAGAGAAGGCCCGCTGGGGGAAGATGAGGGAGGGGAGGGCGGAGGAGGATGGCAGGGAGGGGAGGGCGGAGGAGGATGGCAGGGAGGGAGAGAAGAGGGAAGGATGGGAGGGAGGGAGAGAAGAGGGAAGGATGGCAGGGAGGGAGAGAAGAGGGAAGGATGGCAGAGAGAGAGAGAAGAGGGAAGGAAGGGGAAAATGGAGAAACAGGCAAGCGTAGGGGCAGGGACGAGGTGTCCTGCCCAGCTGATCCCGCCCCTGCCGGCCGAGCAGCTGAATTACGACACGCAAAAGGTTAGGGACACGCCAGCACACACCCGGCGCGACACCCCCGGAGC
>NC_091570.1:39585440-39600440 GCF_042767895.1 Penaeus vannamei
CTCGATTCAAATAAAGGGTTTAGATCTACATAGGCCTACCCGGTAGTCGTTAAACAACTTTTTTTTCGTTTCTTTCAACCCGAGGGAGAGGAGGCAGTAAAGTTCACCCCACGCATGTATTTCACCTAATTTGCATCCTTAACATCTAACCTTCAATGGGGAATCGAGCCACGCGTAAAACAAAACAAAAAAAGGGGGGGGGGGTTGAGATCCTCCAAGACAAAACAACCGACATCAATAATAATTTTTTCGATTTGTTTTGCCAACGTGAATCTCAACCGCTGCTTTCCCGCGCGGAAGACTAAATACAGCGCCGTGCCGGATGTGAACGGAGCCCGGAGCGAGATGTGAATTACGAACGGGATGGACTACTTAAAGTTATTTTTCATTTCATGGCGAACGCTGAGGAAATGGGGGCGAGGAAGATATCAAAGATTTTAAACAATTCTTTAATTTCATTCGTAAACAGATCGAGAGAGGCAGACAGACAAGCAGAAAAGAGAGAGAGGGAGAGAAAGAGAGAGGCAGAAACAGACAGACACATAGAATGAGATGTATAGAAAGAGATGTATAGAAAGGGAGGGGGAAAGAGGAGAGAGAGAGAGAGAGAGAGAGAGAGAGAGAGAGAGAGAGAGAGAGAGAGAGAGAGAGAGAGAGAGAGAGAGAGAGAGAGAGAGAGATAAAATAATAGAGATAATAGAGAGAAAAAGAGACAGAGACAGACGGGCAGACAAAGTGACAGACAGACAGACAGACAAAGAGATAAAAGAGACAGACAAACAGACAGACAAAGAAATAAAAGAGAGAGAGAAACAGAAAATATCCATTACATAATCGGGGAAGAGGATGTAAACACTTTAACCCAAACCCTTTCACTCTCGTTAGCAACCCCGAGCAGCTGTTCCAAAAGAGAGGTTCAGTCTATGGTTCATAGCAGAAAGGGGAGAGAGAGAGACCCGATAAAGGAGGGAGGGAGGGAGGGAGGGAGAGGGAGAGGGAGAGGGAGAGGGAGAGGGAGAGGGAGAGGGAGAGGGGGAGGGAGAGAGAGAGAGAGAGAGAGAGAGAGAGAGAGAGAGGAGAGGGAGAGAAGGGGAGGGGGGGAAGGAGGAGAGAGGAGAGAGAGAGAGGGAGAGGAGGAGAGGGGGAGAAAGCAAGAGAGAGAGAGAGAAGAGATGGAGAGAAAGCAAGAGAGAGAGAGAGAGGATGGAGAGAGAGCAAGAGAGAGAGAGAGAGAGAGATGGAGAGAAAGCAAGAGAGAGAAAGAGAAAGAGAAAGCAAGAGAGAGAGAGGCAGAGGGGGGAAGTTGAATAATGTGAGAAGAGATAAACGCACGAGAGACAAAAAAATAAAAAAAACAAAGTTTAAATACAAAACGAAAAAAAAGAAAGTCGGTAGACAAATAAAATTAAAAGACAGGGAGACGAGACCGCCATACAAAAAAAAAAAAAAAAAAAAAAAAACGCCAGTCACGGGGCTTCCGCTTAAACAGCCTTAGATCCTCCCAAGACGAACGGTTAAATGAGTAAAATTAATCACGCGAAGTTTGTAACGAACGCGCAAACAGCTGTCGCAGTCCTACGTCTCTTGTAGCTACAGCGGACCCATGTTGATCTGTCCGTGTCTGTGTCTGCATCTGTATTTATATGTAAGTATGTGTGTGTGTGTGTGTGTGTGTGTGTGTGTGTGTGTGTGTATGTGTATGTGTGTGTGTGTGTGTGTGTGTGTGTGTGTGTGTGTGTGTGTGTGTGTGTGTATGTATATGTGTGTGTGTGTGTGTGTGTGTATGTGTATGTATATGTATATGTATATGTGTGTATGTGTATGTATGTATATGCATGTATGTGTATGTATATGCATATGTGTGCATGTGTATGTATATTCATGTGTATTTATATGTATATGTATACGTTTTTCTGTATGTGTATGTGTATATGTGAGTGTGTATGTGTATGTGTATACATATCCATGCCAATATTTATATCTATATCTCTATCTATCTACACAGAGAGATAGATAGATATCAGGGTGTTCTCGTCTGTTTGACAACGTCCCTGCTGCAAAATTAGCGGCCCTTCCCTCCAATGGCCGCGCATCAGCCCCCATGAGCGAACAATCGACCCAACAAGGCCAGTTTCCTTTCCTCCGCCCGCCCAGCCCGCCCCTGCCCGCCCCTGCCCGCCCCTGCCCGCCCGCCCCCCGATTTCCCACTCGCTGGAGACCAAGAGGGACACGGGATGCATGATAGAATATTTTGAGCCTGTTGAGATCCTTCCTTCCTTCCTTCTTCTTCTTCTTCTTCTCCTCCTCCTCCTCCTCCTCCCCTGCGCAGGGTGGAGGAAGAGCGCCAGCGGAGGACTCGGCTGGAGGCCTTTCGTATTTTGAGCCTGTTGAGATCCTTCCTCCTTCTTCTCCTTCTCCTTCTTCTTTTTATTTTTAAATTAAATTAAATAATTCTTTTTTTTTTTTTTAGTATTTTTGAGCTTCTTCTGAGATCTCCTTTTCTTTCTCCTTCTCCTTCTCCTTCTCCTTCTCCAGCCTCCTTCTCCTTCTCCTCCTCACTTCTCCTCCTCCCTTCTCCTCCGCCTTCTCCTCCGCCTTCTCCTCCCCCTTCCCCTCCTCCTCCTCCTCCTACCTATATCTTCCTCTCCCTCCTCCTCCTTCTCCTCCCCTCCCCCACCCCCACCCCTGCGCAGGATGGAGGAGGAGTGCCAGCGGAGGACTCGGCTGGAGGGCCAGCAGCGCCCGCGGACGAGGCGCCCGGGGAAGTGCCTCATTAAGGTGGCACGGTGATGCCGGCCCGGACCCGCGCCCAGGTGCTGCCTCGCGCAACCCCCGGCCCCGCCCCGCCGCCCTGGCCTCCTCCTCTTCCTCCTACTCCTCTTCCTACTCTTACTCCTCCCTCCTCCTCCTCTTCCCACTCTTACTCCTCCCTCCTCCTCCTCTTCCCACTCTTACTCCTCCCTCCTCCTCCTCTTCCCACTCTTACTCCTCCCTCCTTCCTCTTCCTCCCCAACTCCCTCCTTCCTCTTTCTCCCCAACTCCCTCCTTCCTCTTTCTCCCACACTCCCTTTCCTCCTCCTCCTCCTCCTCCTCCTTTTCCCTTCCTCCCTCCCTCCCATCAGGGTTCCACGTGGTGAAAATCAGGGTATTATCATAACAATAATAATAACAATAATAATCATGATGATGATGATGTTTATCATTATTATTACTATTATCATTATTATTATTATTATTATTATGATTATGATTATTATCATTATCATTATCGCAATCATCTTTATTTTAATGATGATGATGATGATTATTACTATTATCATTATTATTATTATTATTATCATCATCATTATTTTAACCATAATAACAATTATCATAATAAAATTGCCCTCTACAACTCATGCCCCTAGGCATCTCAGGAACACAATAACGCCAAGTCATTATTTCTTCCCTCTTCCCCTCGCCATGCCACATCCACCCAGCACGAAACGCACCCGCATAAATACCCAGCCGACCCCTCCTCCACCTTGACTCATTCCTCGTCGCCAACTTACTCGTCGCATACCCAGCCCGACCCCTCCACCTTGACTCATTCCTCGTCGCCAACTTACTCGTCGCCAACTTACTCGTCGCATACCCAGCCCGACCCCTCCACCTTGACTCATTCCTCGTCGCCAACTTACTCGTCGCATGAAAACCCGACCCCTCTGCATAAACTCATTCCTCGTCGCCAACTTACTCATCGCATACCCAGCCCGACCCCTCCACCTTGACTCATTCCTCGTCGCCAACTTACTCGTCGCTAACTTACTCATCGCATACCCAGCCCGACCCCTCCACCTTGACTCATTCCTCGTCGCCAACTTACTCATCGCTGCCACTGACCCTCCTGTCGCTTGCTGACCCTTACGCAACCACCTCCTGGACGGCATCACTCAGCTGACACGTGACTCCCGTGCCCCTGTCAACCCCCTGTCTTGCTGAACATGCCCGTGTGGCAGGGGGACATGGCCTCCTCATGGCACGCCGGCAGGATGTGTGCATAACCGCTCCGTAATTAACTCACGGTGCACACGATGATGCCCTGTGTGTACGTGTGCGCGTATAGGAAGAAAGTATGTGTGAAAAATGCATCTTCGAACTTCACGTCAAATACTTCTCTTGCGCAGTGAAGTTATTTCATTCTCACTTCACAGTACAAAGAACATAACGGAATCGAATCAAATATTTTTTTTTTCAAAGGGACAGCCTATTCTCCATTCATCGCCATGATCTCTTCGGGAAATGCGGGGCGGGGACGGGAGTGGGCGAAGGCAGGATGGAAAGGAAGAAAGGCGAGTAATAAGAGGAGGAGGAGGAGGAGGAAGGAGAGAGTATTAAGGGAGGAATAGGAAGAGGAGGAAAAGGGGTGAGATAGTAGGGAGGGAGGAACAGGAAGAAGAGGAAAAGGGGTGAGGAAGTAGGGAGGGAGGAATAGGAAGAGGAGGAAAAGGGGTGAGATAGTAGGGAGGGAGGAATAAGAGGAGGAAAAGGGGTGAGGAAGTAGGGAGGGAGGAATAGGAAGAGGAGGAAAAGGGTGAGATAGTAGGGGAGGAGGAACAGGAAGAAGGAGGAAACGGGAGTGAGAGATAGTAGGGAGGGAGGAATAGGGATAAAGGAGGAAAAAGGGGGTGAATGATAGTGGGAGGAGGAACAGGAAGAGGAGGAAAAGGGGTGAGATAGTAGGGAGGAGGAACAGGAAGAGAGGAAAGGGGTGAGAGTAGGGAGGAGAAAAGGGGTGAGAGATAGTAGGGAGGGAGGAACAGGAAGGGGAGGAAAAGGGGTGAGATAGTAGGGAGGGAGGAACAGGAAGAGGAGGAAAAGGGGTGAGATAGTAGGGAGGGAGGAAAAGGGGTGAGATAGTAGGGAGGGAGGAACAGGAAGAGGAGGAAAAGGGGTGAGATAGTAGGGAGGGAGGAATAGGAAGAGGAGGAAAAGGGGTGAGAGATAGTAGGGTAGGAAGAACAGAAGGCGAAGGAGGACGAGGAGGGCACCACAGAAACAATACAGACGTGGAGGGAAAGGAACTAATTCGACCACCAGTTCCACGCGAGTAGGAGGAAAAGGGGCGAGGATAGTAGGGAGGCTCCGGTCGCGTAGGAAGAGGGCGAAAAGCGTCCCTCGGGTGAGCTGGCGCTGCGGCCGCTTTCCGGGGTCTGTAATCTTACTTTTTTGTCTCAGGAAGAGGAGGAAAAGGGGTGAGAGATAGTAGGGAGGGAGGAACAGGTCAAGAGGAAAAAAGCGCGGCGACGGGTTTCTTAGGCCTAGGGAATTTGCGGATTCAAAACGAGAGAGAAAAGGTGTTTATTAAATCAATTACTAGGCCTATGGATGTTACGTGTACAAGAAAACACTTTTATTAACTCAATTCCTGTATTTCCAGGCCTATAGATTTTACGGATTCTAAACAGGGGTGAGATAGTAGGGAGGGAGGAAAAGGGGTGAGATAGTAGGGAGGGAGGAATAGGAAGAGGGGGAAAAGGGGTGAGAGATAGTACGGTAGGAAGAATAGGAGGCGAAGGAGGACGAGGAGGGCACCACAGAAACAATACAGACGCAGAGGAAGTGCAACTAATTCGACCAGTTCCACGCGAGTAGTCTTAAGAGGGGCGAGGAAGTCGGGGCTCCGGTCGCGTACGTGGCGGCGTCCCTCAAGGCTGGCGCTGCGGCCGCTTTCCGGGTTTCTTCTTCTTCTCCTTCTCCTTCTCCTTCTCCTTCTCCTTCTCCTTCTCCTTCTCCTTCTCCTTCTCCTTCTCCTTCTCCTTCTCCTTCTCCTTCTCCTTCTCCTTCTCCTCCTACTCCTCCTCCCTCCCTCCCTCCTCCTCCTTTCTCCTTCTCCCTTCTCCTTCTCCTCCTCCTCCTCCTCCTCCTCCTCCTCCTCTTTCTCCTTCTCCTTCTCCTTCTCCTCCTCCTCCTCCTCCTTCTCCTCCTCCTTCTCCTCCTCCTCCTTCTCCTCCTCCTTCTCCTCCTCCTTCTCCTCCTCCTTCTCCTCCTCCTTCTCCTCCTCCTTCTCCTCCTCCTTCTCCTCCTCCTTCTCCTCCTCCTCCTCCTCCTTTTTCTTAGGCCTAGGGATTTTGCGGATTTTGAAAAAGGGTTTCTTAGGCCTAGGGATTTTGCGGATTCAAAACGAGAGAGAAAAGGTGTTTATCAAATCAATTACTAGGCCTATGGATGTTACGTGTACAAGGAAACACTTTGTTATTAACTCAATTCCTGTATTTCCAGGCCTATAGATTTTACGGATTCAAAACGAAAGAAAAAAAACTTTGTTATTAAATCAATAACTATATTTCCTTGGCCTAGATATTACGGACATCAAACGAGAGAGAAAACATATTTATCAAATCATTTACTGAATTAAATAAAAGAAGGAATGAAGAACAAGAAAAAGAGGTGTTGAAACAGAGGAGGAGGAAGAAAAGGAAAAAAAATGCAGCACGTACATAAATAACACAACAGAAGGCAGAAAAAAACTCTACAACAACAGCAAAAGAATACAAAAAACTCCCGGGCAACAAGACGCGCCATCATCTTCCATAAACCACAATAAAAGCTCTAAAACCGAGGCGCAAACACACCCATATGGCGAACCCGAGCGAGAGACAAACACAATAAAAGTTGAAGGCTGTGTGAGAGCGAGGGAGAAAATGTCAAGCGGTTTTTCAGGAGGGAGGGAGAGAGGGGAAGAGAGAAGAGGGGAGGGGAAAGGGAGGGACAGGAAGAGAAAGAGGGAGGGGGAAGGGAGAGGAAGGGAGGGAAGGGAGAGGAAGAAAGAGGGAGGGGGAAGTGAGGAGGATGAGGGAGACAGAGGGAGGAGGAGGAGGAGGGGGAGAGAGAGAGGAAGAGGGAGGACGAGGAGGGGAGAGGAAGAGGAAGAGGGAGGAGGGGAGAAGAGAAAGGGAGGAGGAAAGAGGGAAGGGAGGAAAAGGGGAGAGGAAGGGAGAGAGAGAGAGAGAGAAGGAGAAGAGAGAAAGAGGGGAAAAGGAAGGAGAGAGGGAGGGGGAAAGAGAAAGAGAAAGACAAAGGCCCAAAAAATGCTAGAAAGAATTGGGGACGGAACTTTCTCGCCAGCGTCGCGGCGTGGACGAGGAGCAGCCGAAGAATACAATGCACAGGGATTTACATACTGCATGCGAGGATATGTAGACGCCGAGACTGATGGATAGAGACAGAGACAGAAATGAAGGCGAGGATAAATACGAAGATAGATCGAGAGGGAGGGAGGTAGATAGGGGGAAGAACGCGAGAGAGGAAGAGAGAAGAAGAGAGGGGAAAGAGTGGACGAGAGGAAGAAGGAAACAGACATTTATATCGAGAGGGAGGTAGATAGATAGATAGGGGGGAGAACGCGAGAGAGAAGGAGAGAGGAAGAGAGAAGAAGAGAGGGGAAAGAGAGGAAGAAGGAAACAGACAACACCCATCCCATTTAGATCGAGAGGGAGGTAGATAGATAGATAGGGGGAAGAACGCGAGAGAGAAGGAGAGAAGAAGAGAGGGGAAAGAGTGGACGAGAGGAAGAAGGAAACAGACAACACTCATCCCATTTAGATCGAGAGGGAGGTAGATAGATAGATAGGGGGAAGAACGCGAGAGAGGAAGAGAGAAGAAGAGAGGGGAAAGAATGGAAGAGAGGAAGAAGGAAAAACAGACAACACCCATCCCGCTAAAAGCATCACATCAACACACACACACAGCCTCACACGTGTCTGTTCGATGCCACCGATCTTCGCCAATCGCAAACCAGAGTCACTTTCCCTCTCGAGGACTTTTCTTGAACCCTCCTTCTCACCCCCCCCCCCCACCGGTTCACAAATGCTACTCGAAGGGAAAGTCTAAGAACCAAGAAAAGTCTCCCTCTTCGCCCTCGAAATGCACCTCCTCTTCCTCCACTTCCTTCTTCATCTTCTACTCCTGCCACGTCGGCTTCTTTCCTTCTCCTCTTTCTTTTCTTCTTTCTTCTTCCTTCTCCACCCTCCTTCCTCTTCCCAATTCCCCCTCCCCTTCCCCATCCTATCCACTCCTCTCCCTCCTCCTCCCCTTCCCCATCCACCTCCACTCACCCTCCTCCTCCTCCTCCCCTCTTTCCCCATCCACCTCCTCCTCCCCTTCCCCATCCACCCCTCCACCTCCTCCCTCCTTTCCCCTCCCATCCCTCCTCCTCCCCTTCCTCATCCACCTCCACCTCCTCCCCTTCCCCTCCCCTTCCCCTCCCGCCCCCCCCCCCACCCCCTTCTTCCCCCCCAAAAAACCAATTTTTTCCCCCTTTTTTCCCCTTTTAATTCTTTTTCCCCCCTTTTTCCTTCCCTTTTTTTTTCTCCTTTTTTTTTTTCTTTTTTTTTTTCCTTTTTACCATTAACCATTACTTTCTTTTCTTTCTTTTTTTATCCAAAAATTTAAATTTTTTTTCTTTTCTTTTTTAACTTTTATTTTCTTTCTATTCTTTTATTTTTTCTTTACTTTAAAAAAATTTTTTTTCCCCATCAAATTTTTTTTCTTTACTTTAAAAATTTTTTTTTTCTTTAAACCCATTCTTTTTTTTCTTTTCTTTCTTTTTTCTTTTTTTCAAACTTTTTTTCTTTGGGATTTCTGTTTTTTTTTTGTGAGGGGGAAACGAAAACCGGGTGGGTTTCTTTTTGATTTAATCCTTTAAATGATTTTCCTTTTTTTTTTTTTATGTTTTGGGCTTTAATAAACAATTTACTTTTACTTGTAAAATTTTTGTATTTTTTTTGGGGGGGGCCGTTTTGTTAAACTTTTAAACGTATTAATTTTTGTTTGGGGTTGTAGGGTTGGGGTTTTTCTTGGTGCGTATGTAACTGTTTATGTACTTTATGGGCTTGTGAGTGCGTATGTAACTGTTTATGTTTATGGGCTTGTGAGTGCGTATGTAACTGTTTATGTACTTGTGTTTGTCTGTTTGTTTTGGGGGGTTATTCGTTTTTTCCCAGGGTTTGGGCGTTTTTTTTAGGGCAAGTCCACGGGGTTTCAAAATTAAATTTTTTTTTTTGGAAGGGGAAATCAAAGGCGGGAAAATTTTTTTTTTAAAATTTTTGGGGGAAATTTTTTGAGGGAGGGGAAGAAAGGGGGAGGGAGAAAGAAGGGGGGAAAAAAGAAAGGAGAAAGAAAAAGAAAAAATTTTTTTGGAAAAGGGGGGAAAGAAAGGGGAGAAGGAAAGGGGGGGAGAAAGAAAGGGGAACTGAAGACCCTGATTTAAACGGGGGGAAGTTTATTTTACTTTATCACAAACAAAAACAAAACTTTTTTAAAAGAAAAGACACGGGGGGAAAGAAGGGGGGGGAAGAGGGGAAAGGGGGAAAGAAGGGGGAAAGGGAAAGAAAGGGGGGGAAGAATGAGATGGGGGGAAAAAAAGGGAGAAGAATGAAAGAAAGGAGAAGAAAGAAAGAAGGGAGAAGAAAGAAAGAAAGGAGAAGAAAGAAAGGAGAAGAAAGAAAGAAAGGAGAAGAAAGAGAGAAAGAAAGGAGAACCCGAGAGACCCTGATAAACGCGCGAGTTCATTCACTTTATCCACAAACAAACAAAACAACAACCAACTAAACGACAGACACAGAGAAAGAAAGGAGAAGAAAGAAAGAAAGGAGAAGAAAGAAAGAAAGGAGAAGAATGAAAGAAAGGAGAAGAATGAAAGAAAGGAGAAGAATGAAAGAATGGAGAAGAAAAAAGGGAGAAGAATGAAAGAATGGAGAAGAAAAAAAGGAGAAGAAAGAAAGAAAGGAGAAGAAAGAGAGAAAGAAAGGAGAACCCGAGAGACCCTGATAAACGCGCGAGAGTTCAAATTTTTCACTTTATTCACAAACAACAATAAAACAACAACCAACTTTTAAAAACGACAGACACAGGGGGGGGGGAAGGGGGGGAAAAAAAGGGGGGGGGGGAAGAAAGGAAAAGGAGAAGAAAGAAAGAAAGGAGAAGAAAGAAAGAAAGGAGAAGAATGAAAGAATGGAGAAGAAAGAAAGAAAGGAGAAGAAAGAAAGAAAGGAGAAGAAAGAGAGAAAGAAAGGAGAACCCGAGAGACCCTGATAAAGACGCGGGCACTCCAGGTCGTGCAACCGGAGTTCACTCACTTTATCCACAAATAAAAAAACAACAACCAACTAAACGACAGACACAGAGAAAGAAAGGAGAAGAAAGAAAGAAAGAAAGGAGAAGAAAGAAAGAAAGGAGAAGAAAGAAAGAAAGGAGAAGAAAGAAAGAAAGGAGAAGAAAAAAAAGAAAGGAGAAGGGAAAAAAAAAAAGAAAAAAGAAAAAGGAGAACCCAGGCCCCGATAAAGACCCGGGGACCCGGTCGTGCAACCGGGTTCCCACATCCACAAATAAAAAAAAAACAACCAACTAAACGACAACAAAAGAAAGGGGAAAAAAAAACACAGAAAAAAAGGGGAAAAAGAAAGAAGAAAGGGGAAAGAAAGAAAGGAGAAGAAAGAAAGAAAGAAAGGAGAAGAATGAAAGAATGGAGAAGAAAAAAAGAGAAAGAAAGGAGAAGAAAGAAAGAAAGAAGAATGAAAGAATGGAGAAGAAAAAAAGGAGAAGAAAGAAAGAAAGGAGAAGAAAGAAAGAAAGAAGAAAGAGAGAAAGAAAGGAGAAGAGAGAGAGAAAGAAAAACAGGTATTTAACGAGCCAATAGAAAGCGAGCGTCGGCGCCGACTCGCCTCCGACTCGCCTCCGACTCACAAAAGGGGAAAACAGCGACTCATTCCAGGAGGTGATGTCACTAAGGGCGAATTTCCCGTGCGAGGGAGATACCCTCACAACACCAGGTCCACTTTCGGTCCTGCGCGGCCTTCCCTCCCCCCCCCCCTCTCCCCCCACACACACCACCTAACTCCTCCAACAACACCAGCGCCTCCCCCCCCCCCACACACACACACCACCTAACTCCTCCAACAACACCAGCGCCTCCCCCCCCCCCTCTCTTTCACCTCCTCTCTGACCCCCAACCCTTTCTCATTCCCAACCCCACTAACATCCCCACCTCCCACCACTTCCAGCCCCCAACCAACCCCAACACACTGCCAGCAGGCTGCCCCAACCCCACGCCGATACCCCCCACCTCCCACCTACTCTCAGGCCTACCAACCCCACCACCTCACTTCTAACCCCATCTCTTGAACTTCACTCCCACTTCCACTTCTATTCCCTCCCCCACTCCCACTTCCACTTCTTTTCCCTCCCTCACTCCCACTTCCACTTCTATTCCCTCCCTCACTCCCACTTCCACTTCTATTCCCTCCCTCCCTCCTTCCCTCCCTCCCTCCCTCCCTCCCTCCCTCCCTCTCTCTCTCTCTCTCTCTCTCTCTCTCTCTCTCTCTCCCTCCCTGCCCCATCAGAACCAGCTGAGGGAGAGCCAAAGATGCGAACATGCGTGTATGGGGGAGGAGGGAGGGAGGAGGGGGGAGAGAGAAGGGGCGGAGCAAGCAGTGTCCCCCACGTGTGACCCAGCTGGCACGTGTCCAAGTGCCCATGTCCTTCGTGGCTGGGGTAGGGGGTGGGGGCATGGGGGTGGGGGTGGGGTGGGGGGGCCCTAGCTGTACCCAGGGGCCCCGCAGATTAGCACGCAATCAGGTAAGTGTTTAGTGAGGTCGTTTTCAAGGTGCTGAGCGGGAGGGGAAGGGCGGGGGGGGGGGAGTGGGGGAAGGGTGGGAAGGGAGGGCGATGAGGTTAAAGGGGATGGGAAGGGGGTGAGAGGGAGAGGGAAGGGTGGTGATAGGGGAGAGGGGAGAGGGAGGTGAGTGAGAGGGGAGAGGGAGGTGGTGAGAGGAGTGAGAGGGAGGTGGAGAAAAAGGTGAGAGGGGAGTAGGAGGGGAGGGAGGTGAGTGAGGAGAGGAGTAGGAGGGAGAGGGGGTGGTGAGAGGGGAGAGGGAGGTGGTGAGAGGCGAGAGGGGAGAGGGAGGTGGTGATAGGGGAGTAGGAGGGGAGGGAGGTGGTGAGAGGAGGAGAGGGAGGTGGAGAAAGGTGAGAGGGGAGAGGGGGGTGGCGAGGAGGGGAGAGGGAGGTGGTGATAGGGGAGTAGGAGGGGAGGGAGGTGGTGAGAGGGGAGAGGAGAGGTGGAGAAAGGTGAGAGGTGAAGAGGGGGTGAGGTGAGAGGGAGAGAGGGAGGTAGTGAGAGGGGAGAGGGAGGTGGTGAAGAGGGGAGAGGAGGTGGTGAGAGGGGAGAGGGAGGTGGTGAGAGGGGAGAGGGAGGTGGTGAGAGGGGAGAGGGAGGTGGTGAGAGGGGAGAGGGAGGTGGTGGAAGAAGGGGGAGAGAGAGGAATTGGAGAAAGGTTAGAGGGGGTGGTGAGAGGGGGAGAGGGGAGAAGGGGAGGTGGTGAGAGGGGAGAGGAAGGTGGTGAGAGGGGAGAAGGAGGAGGTGGTGAGAGGGGAGAGGGAGGTGGTGATAGGGGAGAGGGGGAGAGGAAGGTGGAGAAGGTGAGAGGGGAGAGGGGGTGGAGAAAGGGATTAGAGGGAGGTGGTGAGAGGGGAGAGGGAGGTGGTGAGAGGGGAGAGGGGGGTGGAGAAAGGTTAGAGGGAGGTGGTGAGAGGTGAGAGGTGAGAGGGGAGTAGGAGGGGAGGGGAGGGAGGGAGGCTTTGCGAATTTACGATGTGCAGCGAGTAATGGTCTGTGTTTTTGCGACTCTCTGATTGCAATTGCGCGTGAGATGAGCTGTTCTTGGGAGATATATTGCAAGGGGGGAATTGGGTCTTGGGCTCGGGATGCGCCGCTCAGGCTGTTGCGCGGAATACCGTATTGCGCATTCCATTCACTGCGCGAAATATTGTCTCAGGCATTTCTTTAACTGCGCGAAATATTGCATCGGGCATTCCTTTAACTGCGCGAATTCAAGTATTGCGCGTGTGATCCTCTGCGCAAAATTGTGTGTCGCTGGTTTGCAATTCGCGCCCACAAAGCCTGTGTGATCCTCTGTGATCCTCTGCGCAAAATTGTGTGTCGCGGGTTTGCAATTCGCGCCCACAAAGCCTGTGTGATCCTCTGTGATCCTCCGCGCAAAATTGTGTGTCGCGGGTTTGCAATTCGCGCCCACAAAGCCTGTGTGATCCTCTGTGATCCTCTGCGCAAAATGTTGTGTCGCGGGTTTGCAATTCGCGCCCACAAAGCCTGTGTGATCCTCTGTGATCCTCTGCGCAAAATGTTGTGTCGCGGGTTTGCAATTCGCGCCCACAAAGCCTGTGTGATCCTCTGTGATCCTCTGCGCAAAATGTTGTGTCGCGGGTTTGCAATTCGCGCCCACAAAGCCTGTGTGATCCTCTGTGATCCTCTGCGCAAAATTGTGTGTCGCGGGTTTGCAATTCGCGCCCACAAAGCCCTCCCGCGGGAGAGCACGGCCAGGTCGCGTTGCGCGCCTCATGTTTCACCGCCTCCGGGGTTCCGTTGCACGCCAAGCCATGCGAGGGCGTGGGTGGGCCGCCCTGCATGCGAGGGCGTGGGTGGGCCGCCCTGCATGCGAGGGCGTGGGTGAGCCGCCCTGCGATGCCTACGAGGGACCTTTCGGCGCCGGAGAGTCCAAAACGCCACCACGTGTCTGCCGTGCATGGCGAGGGCGTCGTTGCAAGAGGGGGAGCCACGTTGCACGGTGACTGAGCGGTGTGCAGTGAGCAGTGACCTGGATGGCGCATGACGCCGCTCGCTCTCTCCCTCTCTCCCTCTCTCCCCCTCCCTTTGTCCTCTCCGCCGCCGTGTCACGTGACACTGGGCGCACCTTTCCGCGCTCGCTGTGTGAAGCAGCTCGTTGGCGAATAAATGCTACTGATAATTACAATATTGCTGCTACAACAACAACGGTTACTACTACTACTAATATTGACAACAAGAACAATAATGTCAACAGTAACAATAATAATAATAATAATGATAATAATAACGAAACAGCAACCACATAATAATAATAATTAATAACAATAATAATAATAACACTACCAACAACAGTGAAAACAACTGCAGTAACATCAACAACAGCATTACCAGCAACAATAATTCGCCGAACACCATAACGGGTTTCGTCACATGAGGCGCGGGTGTGAGGTCTGCACCGTAAACAAGTACCACGCAATGAGGGAGCCTTGTGGTTGTGGTGAGGAGGTGGTGTGAGGAGGAAGGTGGCAAGGGAGGGAGGGAGGGAGGGAGGGAGGGAGAGGAACGAGAAGGGAGAGAAACGGGGGGAAAGAATAATAACGTATGGTGACGAGAGAGAGAAAAAGGAAAAGAATAATAACGTATGGTGACGAGAGAGAGAAAAAGGAAAAGAATAATAACGTATGGTGACGAGAGAGAGAAACAGGAAAAGAATAATAACGTATGGTGACGAGAGAGAGAAACAGGAAAAGAATAATAACGTATGGTGACGAGAGAGAGAAAAAGGAAAAGAATAATAACGTATGGTGACGAGAGAGAGAGAAAAAAAACATTCTCCTCTCTTTTATGGGTTGTGTATAAAACTCTAATAAAGATGAGACGAGGAGTAGTAGTAATTCCAGTACTCATTATAACACCAACAATAATACGAACTGCAACTACAACTAGTGGTAAACAGATGCGGTAGATAGACCGATACAAACAGACGCATTTTGGCTTCTTCCGCAACCCCCAGATTTCCCACGCAACACGCAAAGTACACATAATAAGTACACGACTTGACGCATGCACCCCATTCATTCTCACTCATGCACCCCCTTCGTTCTCATCCATGCACCCCATTCATTCTCATCCATGCACCCCATTCATTCTCATTCATGCGATTCGTCAGGGTTCGGCGCACGAATCTCCCGGGTTCTCTCTGTCGTTGTCGCCTCCGGTCTAACTGGGTCTGTCAATCAGAACGTTAAATGACACAGTATTGACTCGCTGATGATGATGATGATGGTTGTGATATTATAATCATGATGGTTATCATTATAATTATGACCATCATCATCATTAACATTATCGTTGTTTTAAATAGTATGTATATGTCT
>NC_091570.1:39607940-39612940 GCF_042767895.1 Penaeus vannamei
GAGCTTGCCAACCTCCTCCATCCACTCCCGTTCTGATTCCCAGGAACGAGATAAAGAGGAGAGGTAAAGAAAAAGAGAGAAAGTGAGAGAGGAAAGCAAGCCCCCTCGCCCTCCTTCAGCGCCGCCCGCCGTCGCCCTACGCTCCCTCCCTCCCCCCTCCCCTTCCCCTCCGGCGTCACGTGGGGGAGGGGGGAGGGAGAGAGGACCCGCCGCCGATCCCCGCGTGTCCGTTCCCTCGCTGACACACATGATCGACGGCGGCAGCTTGGGTTCCGGTGAAGGGGTTAACGAGACCTCTCAGTGACTTCGAAAGGGAAGGGCTAGTTGTTTTGTTTTTTTTTGTTGTTGTTATTCATACTTATTTCATTTTATTCATTATATTTTTCCTAATACATATATATATATATATATATATATATATATATATATATATATATATATATATACATTTATTCTTTATTCTAATGTACTTTCATTTATTTGATGATTCTATCTACCTATTGTTTGTTAGGACGTGCTTTTTTCTTAATTGTTATTCATACTTATTTCATTTTATTCATTATATTTTTCCTAATATACATATATTCTTTATTCTAATGTACTTTCATTAATTAATTTCATTAAAGGACGTGTTTTTTTCTTAATTGTTATTCATACTTATTTCATTTTATTCATTATATTTTTCCTAATATACATATTCTTTATTCTAGTGTACTTTATTTATTTGATGACTATCTACCTATTGTTTGTTCGGACGTGTTTTTTTCTTAAATTTTCTCTTCATTAGGATGCGAAAATATTCTTGAGCGCCTCCGTTCTCCATTCGCGGCGGGCGATCGGGTTTCCAATGCACTCAGGTGGCACTGCCTCGCCGGGTGCCACCTGAATAACAGTGCCGCCGCAACCTCTCCTCCCGACGACCTTGACTCTCGCCCTGGGAACAAGGGGCGGCTTCGCTCACGGGGAATACACAACGACCCGAGGCCCGTCATGTGCCCCAATCCGTCATGTGCCCCAATCCGTCATGTGCCCCAATCCGTCATGTGCCCCCAATCCGTCATGTGCCCGATATTGTCATGTGCCCGATATTGTCATGTGCCCGATATTGTCATGTGCCCGATATTGTCATGTGCCCCAATCCGTCATGTGCCCCAATCCGTCATGTGCCCCAGTCCGTCATGTGCCCCAGTCCGTCATGTGCCCCAGTCCGTCATGTGCCCCAATCCGTCATGTGCCTGATACTGTCATGTGCCCCAATCTGTCATGTGCCCCAATCCGTCATGTGCCCGATATTGTCATGCGCCCCAATCCATCATGTGCCCCAATCCGTTATGTGCCCCAATCCGTCACGTGCCCCAATCCGTCATGTGCCCCAGTCCGTCATGTGCCCCAGTCCGTCATGTGCCCCAGTCCGTCATGTGCCCGATATTGTCATGTGCCCGATATTGTTATGTGCCCCAATCCGTCATGTGCCCCAATCCGTCATGTGCCCCAATCCGTCATGTGCCCCCAATCCGTCATGTGCCCCAATCCGTCATGTGCCCCAATCCGTCATGTGCCCCAATCCGTCTTGTGCCCGATATTGTCATGTGCCCGATATTATGTGCCCCAATCCGTCATGTGCCCCAATCCGTCATGCGCCCCCAATCCGTCATGTGCCCCCAATCCGTCATGTGCCCCAATCCGTCATGTGCCCCAATCCGTCATGTGCCCCAATCCGTCATGTGCCCCAATCCGTCATGTGCCCCAATCCGTCATGTGCCTGATACTGTCATGTGCCCCAATCCGTCATGTGCCCCAATCCGTCATGTGCCCCAATCCGTCATGTGCCCCCAATCCGTCATGTGCCCCCAATCCGTCATGTGCCCCAATCCGTCATGTGCCCGATATTGTCATGTACCTGATACTGTCATGCGCATGTCATTCATGACGTTCTGAGCCGCGTCTGCAGGCGAAAGAAGGCCTTGGCCATGACGCCCCCATCAGGGCTCGACGACACACATGACCCCCCCCCCCCCGCCCCGCCCCGCCCCGCCCTTAATCGCCTCCCGAGAACTGGAAAGGCAAACGACTCCTCAACGACCTCTGTGAAAGCGCCCAGACGAAGACGTCACCTACGGCCGCCCACACCCGCCCACCCCCACCCTCTCTCCCTCTCTCTCTCTCTCCGCCTCTGCAATTATTGCTACGCGCGTTGCATCCGCACGCCCAGACTGGAGCAAACTTGAAACGGCTTAGCATTCAATGTTGCGAGTCCCCCTCCTCCCTGCTCCCGCCCTGCATGCGTACCGCCGCCGCACGCCCATTGCAGGCCAGGTAAGCGAGGTGGCGCCGCAGTCTCGGACCTGCGACCGCGAGGACAAGCGCCCATTCGCGGCGTCCGGGGGAATCACGGGCGCCACGCGAGAGCCACAAGACGCTGACTGTAGGCCGCCTTCGCCTTCGAGCCTCAGCTAGGAAAAGAGGTGTTGCCCGAGTAGATCTAAAGACGTACGTATTAATATCTAATTCAATAACAATGCTGTAGATACGTACATATGGAAGATCGAAGTAAAAAAAAAAATACATGGAAAAACATTAAAAAAAACATTTGTAAAACATGTACTCAGACTGACAGACAACAGAACCCAGTCAAATGAAAACCCCAGCGTGCCTTTTACCCAAGTAATCCCTTTAGAAAAAAAAAAATCCAAATAAAAAAAGGCCCCCCCCCCAACATTCCTCACCCTTTAAAAAAAAAACACCTACACGCGAAAAAAAAAAATCCAAAAATTAATCACAAATAAAAGAACCCCCCCCTCACTCCCCCCCCCCACCAACCTCCCCCCCCCCCGCAAAAAAAATCGCAAAGAATTCGCCAACGTTCTTTTTTGTTCCAGGAAGAAGTCACGCCTGGCCGAGGAGGAGGTCAGCGCGGCGCTAATGACTCGCAACTGCGCACGTGGCTCGCCCTGCAAACAGCCGCTGACAGCCTCCCGCCGCTGACAGCCTCCCGCCGCTGACGTCAGGACTGCGCTCACCCTGGACGACCTCGCTGACTGTTCCTTCCCTCGCTGACTAAGAAAAGTAAGCGGCAATGATATCAATCTAAGAATGACTATATATTTTTTTTTATCGATCGGCTCGAGATGAAGAAAAAGAAGAAATGAAAAAAAAAGGAAAAGAATAAAGAAGAAGAAGAAGAAGAAGAAGAAGAAGAAGAAGAAGTAGAAGAAGAAGAAGAAGAAGCAGAAGAAGTAGAAGAAAAAGAAAAAGAAAAAGAAAAGAAAAAGACAAAAAAAAAAATATATATATATATATATATATATATATATATATATATATATATATATACATAAAACATACAACCATGAAGATCCCACAGCAGCCATTCCGAAAGAGTCCGGCTGGAATGGCGTTCCTGGGAATCCGCTGCTTGCGATTCCCGGAAGCGACTCCAACGGCCACAAGGAAGTGATCGAAGCGAAACTATCTTATCCATTATCGCTGTTCTTTTTTTATTCAATTATCCTTTTCCCTTCTTTCGGTCTATTATTATCTCTCCCCTTTTCTTTTCGTTTTTCTTGCTTTTTCTTTCATAAAAAGTATTTACGGTTTGTCACTTCCAAAGTAGAAGTATGATAATAGTAATGATGACGATAATAATAAAAAATGATGATGATGATGATGATGATAAATAACAATAAAATAAACAATATAATGGAAAACAAAAATAATAATGATGATAATAATAAAAACAGTATGATAATAACAAAATAACCATAATGTTAATGATGATTATGATTCATTAATAACAATAAATCCTCATTACATTTTAGATCACACAACCTTCAACACCACCATTTCAGACGACGCAACTTGTCTTTATCACCATCCTCATCATCACCATCACCACCACCATTATCATCACCACCACCATTATCATCACCACCACCATTATCATCACCACCACCATTATCATCACCACCACCATTATCATCACCACCACCATTATCATCACCACCACCATTATCATCACCACCATCATTATCATCACAGGTCCTTCGATTTAGCTATTTTATCTACTGATTCGTCTGTCTTTTCAACATCTATCTATTAGCTATAGCGTCCGAATGCTTCAATCCTTCTTTTATCTTAATGACTGATTCATCTTATGAGCTATAGCGTCCGAATGCTTTAATCCTTCTTTTATCTGATTTACTGATTCGTCTTATTAGCAACAGCATCCGAATCCTTCAATCCTTCGTTTTACCAATTATCTTCTTTACTGATTCATCTATTTTTTTCCAGGCGTTGGGGGGACTTACCGGCGCCGCGTTGGGGTCGACGACGAGGGGGAGGTAGAGGGCGTCGAGCACGCGGAAGCAGAGGTCGGCGATGGTCCCCACCAGCCCCGACACGGACACCTCTCGCCTCAGCTTCATGGCGGGTCTCCTCCTCGGCTGCGGCGAGAGGAAGTCCCCTCGGCGGTCGGTGAGTAGTCCCTCGGGCGGTGTGGGAGGGACCCCGTGGCGGCTCGGGCTTAATCCCTGGCGTAGTGAGAGTAATCCCGGTCGCAGTCTGGGAGAGGAATCCCTGCGTGCGCGGATTCCCTGCGGCAGTCGGCGAGGACCCCCGATCACGGCCGGAGAAATCCTATTCACGGCGCGACAAAGTATCCTCCGGGTCGCAGGATCTCCGAGAAGGACTATCCTGCCTCCCCTGGCCGCCTGGGTGTACTAAGGAGACCTCCGACGTCGCCCCTTCTCCTTCGGCATCCCGCCCACGCCCTCTTCCTCTCTCCTTGGCTCCTCCTGCGCGTCCCGCCACGACCTCCAGCAGAAGGGCCAAGAGGAGGGTAAGCCACACAGACCGTGGGTCTGACTTGCACTTCTCGTCCCCGGGGACCGTCGCCTCTGCCGGGGAGGCGCTCCGGCCGCCTCTGGCTCTCCCGCCGGGGCCGATGACGGGCAAATACGGAGTGTTGACCGAAGGCGCCCACGACGGGCCCGCGGGACAGC
>NC_091570.1:39617940-39620440 GCF_042767895.1 Penaeus vannamei
TAATTGCGCTTATTAATAAAAAAAAGAATGAAAAGAATTTAATTGCGCTTATTAATAAAAAAAAAATGAAAAGAATTTAATTGCGCTTATTAATAAAAAAAAAATGAAAAGAATTTAATTGCGCTTATTAATAAAAAAAAAATGAAAAGAATTTAATTGCGCTTATTAATAAAAAAAAAAATGAAAAGAATTTAATTGCGCTTATTAATAAAAAAAAGAATGAAAAGAATTTAATTGCGCTTATTAATAAAAAAAAGAATGAAAAGAATTTAACTGCGCTTATTCCTCAAAAAAAGGAAGAAAAAGAATTTAATTGCGCTTATTCCTCAAAAAAAAAAAAAGAATTTAATTGCGCTTATTAATAAAAAGAAGAAGAAGAAGAAGAATTTAACTGCGCTTATTCCTCAAAAAAGAAGAAAAAGAATTTAATTGCGCTTATTAATTTAAAGAAAATAATAATAATTTAAGTGCGCTTATTCCTCAAAAAAAGGAAGAAAAAGAATTTAAATGCGCTTATTAATAAAAAAAAAAAAGGAAGAAAAAGAATTTAATTGCGCTTATTCCTCAAAAAAGGAAGAAAAAGAATTTAATTGCGCTTATTCCTCAAAAAAGGAAGAAAAAGAATTTAATTGCGCTTATTCCTCAAAAAAGGAAGAAAAAGAATTTAATTGCGCTTATTCCTCAAAAAAGGAAGAAAAAGAATTTAACTGCGCTTATTCCTCAAAAAAAGAAAAAGAATTTAAATGCGCTTATTCCTCAAAAAAGAAGAAAAAGAATTTAATTGCGCTTATTAATTTAAAGAAAATAATAATAATTTAAGTGCGCTTATTCCTCAAAAAAAGGAAGAAAAAGAATTTAAATGCGCTTATTAATAAAAAAAAAAAAGGAAGAAAAAGAATTTAATTGCGCTTATTCCTCAAAAAAGGAAGAAAAAGAATTTAATTGCGCTTATTCCTCAAAAAAGGAAGAAAAAGAATTTAATTGCGCTTATTCCTCAAAAAAGGAAGAAAAAGAATTTAATTGCGCTTATTCCTCAAAAAAAAGGAAGAAAAAGAATTTAACTGCGCTTATTCCTCAAAAAAGAAGAAAAAGAATTTAAATGCGCTTATTCCTCAAAAAAAAGGAAGAAAAAGAATTTAATTGCGCTTATTAATTTAAAAAAATAATAATAATTTAAATGCGCTTATTCCTCAAAAGAGAAGAAGAGGAGAAAGAATTTTAAAAAAGTTCCGAAGAGGGAGTTTCAAATAGTATTCGATGAATAAATAATAAATATCGAATAAATTGTATCTGATAGTGAAGATGCTAGCGAGTTTAATAATCATTTGTGTAATTACTACATTCAATTAACTGTATCTGATAGTGAAGATGCAAGCGAGTTTAATAATCATTTGTGTAATTACTACATTCAATTAACTGTATCTGATAGTGAAGATGCAAGCGAGTTTAATAATCATTTGTGTAATTACTACATTCAATTAACTGTATCTGATAGTGAAGATGCAAGCGAGTTTAATAATCATTTGTGTAATTACTACATTCAATTAACTGTATCTGATAGTGAAGATGCAAGTGAGTTTAATAATAATTTCTATAATTACTACATTCAATTAACTGTATCTGATAGTGAAGATGCAAGTGAGTTTAATAATAATTTCTATAATTACTACATTCAATTAACTGTATCTGATAGTGAAGATGCAAGTGAGTTTAATAATAATTTCTATAATTACTACATTCAATTAACTGTATCTGATAGTGAAGATGCAAGTGAGTTTAATAATAATTTCTATAATTACTACATTCAATTAACTGTATCTGATAGTGAAGATGCTAACGAGTTTAATAATCATTTCTACAATTCCTACATCCAATTACAGACTATTACCCAAAATCAACAACAGCAAAACCAACCATAAAAATAACTGCAACACCACCAACTTCGCAGAATAACAGTAAAGGGGATAATCGCGATTCCAAATTCACAAGAATCAAATAAATCAATGAATGAAATAGGAGACGAGACCTGTGACCCCGATCACGGCAGCCATTTCCGGTCCAAGGCCACAAGGAGACTCGGGGGGAGGGGAGGGGAGGGGAGGGAGGGGAGGGGGAGGGAAGGGAGGGAAGGGGAGGGGGGAGGGAGTCCAAGAAGTAGAGTCCTGGTGAAAGGGAAGAGGATGCGGGGGGGGGAGGAGGAAGGGGGAGAGGGGAGCAGGGGGAGGTTGAGGAGTAAGAGTAGTAGGAAGAAGGAGGAGGTGGAAGGGGAGGGGAGATGAAGAAGAAGAAGAAGGAGAAGAAAAAGAGAAATGTAAAAGAAAAGGGAACAGAAGAAGAAAAAGGGACAAGGGAAGAAGAAGCAGAAGTCCAGGAAGAAAGAGGAAGAGGAAGCCAAGCCAGCGCCGCCGAAATCGGATAACGAAAGAGTACCGAAAGAGACACAGGCGACGGCGAGGAAGCGGGAGGAGGAGGAGGAGGAAGAAGAAGCGGCGGCGGAGGA
>NC_091570.1:39630440-39635440 GCF_042767895.1 Penaeus vannamei
GCTGGGCAACCATGCAGCTCTTGATTTTGTCTTTCAATGTAGGCCTATGACCGTGGCAAGCGAAATTCTGTATGTTATCGTTTTGTTTCTGTTTGTTTACGTTTGATGAATTTGCTTTTGTTTTCGTTCGTTCTGATTTTATTGCATGCTGTGACCCTTATATTTTTGTTTGGTTTATGGGCCATTGTGTTTGCACTGACTCATTTGATTTATCTCTTATATTCATTTTTGTTGCAACAAAGGTGAATATTGCGTCTTTGAAACGTGCGAAATATTATCACTTACGTTATTTGAAGATATATGTATATACATACATACATACATATATATATATACATACATATATACACACACACACACACACACACACACACACACACACACACACACACACACACACACACACACACACACACACACACACACACACACATATATTCTTCAAAATCATAAGGTGCTTATGGAAACACCATTGAATCTAATTTGGGGAACGACCGTGTTAGCATCTCAAGCAAGTGTTTTGTGCTTATGGTTCCTTCATTAGGTTAGTCTAACCAATTTTGCTATTCAAAAATGATTTAAAGATCATGTAAAAAATCCAAAGATCGTATACTTATCAAACTGTACAAAAGGTCTAGGGAACCAACGTACACTATTTGAATATAAGGGTAAATTTGCCAAAAATAACCTCTTTCTCAGCCATCAGCCAGCACCTCGTATGCATAGGCAGCCCTGCACTCCCAGTGATTTCAAAGTACCTGTCCACTGCAACCTGCAACTCGACTTTCTTTCCATCGTTATGCACATTGAGAGAAAAACCCAAGCTGGGCAACCATGCAGCTCTTGATTTTGTCTTTCAATGTAGGCCTATGACCGTGGCAAGCGAAATTCTGTATGTTATCGTTTTGTTTCTGTTTGTTTACGTTTGATGAATTTCCTTTTGTTTTCGTTCGTTCTTATTTTATTGCATGCTGTGACCCTTATATTTTTGTTTGGTTTATGGGCCATTGTGTTTGCACTGACTCATTTGATTTATCTCTTATATTCATTTTTGTTGTAGCTTTGAAACGTGTGAAATATTATCACTACGTTATTTGAATATATATATATATATATATATATATATATATATATATATATATATATATATATATATATATATATATATATGTGTGTGTGTGTGTGTGTGTGTGTGTGTGTGTGTGTGTGTGTGTGTGTGTGTGTGTGTGTGTGTGTGTGTGTGTGTGTGTGTGTGTATGTATATATTTTTTTTCTTTTTTTTTAAATAAAGTTTTGTATCATATTCAAACAATATTTGTCAACCCACCAAAATTCTGACTTCTCCTCATAAAACTAAATGCATGATACTGCCATCCACATAGAAGCCGCGTGGGATGGCAGTCACTCGCCCGCCTTCCCACATGAAATTCGGTATCATTATTGACACAAAAATGGGCGTGTTTGTGTCTGTAAGAATGTCAGTCCATGATTTGTATGCATGTGGGGGTGTGTGTTTTTTCTACATAGCGTTTTATAGATCAATTTTATCTGCTTCGAAACGCCTACAAATTCTAGTTGTTTTCGGCACGTATGGCAGACTGAAGTGTGTCGTTTCGCTTGTAAATTGGTCAACTGAGTAACCAAAAGTATTTGACAAGTAGTATTCATATGTATGTTTTCATTCTGTCTTTATTATTTTTTTAAAAACTTACTTGAATGATAAATATCTTTAAAGGTATTCGTGTTACATATAAGTTGCTTAGAGAACTTAAATAGTAATATGTAGGGGGTATATACATATTGTGTCACAAATTTAAATGAATTAATATGAAGCTGGAACGACATCTTGGGAAATGCTGTGGGTTTAGCAGAAGTACAATGGATATGTTACAACAGATGATGGATTTCAGATGAGGAGAAAACGAAACTATAAAAAGGACAAAAAAAGGCATAGCAAGTTTTATTGTAAACAAGAAACAGCGTTTTCCATGGAATGCAGAGCAGTCTCCAGCACAGCAAATTGCTATGACTAAGACCCGATTCCCAAGAACTAAATACAACACCTCATGAAGTTACCGAAACTAAAGAATTGTATTAGCAATAAGACAATACAAAAAATTCTCAGATAATATATTTTGATTGTGTGGACAGACTGGAATGCAAACGAGGGCACTACTGTTTATAGAGAGTGGAAAGACACAGGGGGTAAATTTGTAGTTTGTGAGAGGCGAAAGAGGAGAAAGACATAAACATCAAATAGATAATACCTATCAGCAGACAATAAATTCCACTCTAGCATATAGACGAGTGGAACAAGGAAATCCTCAGGTGGTGATATCAAGCAGCGACCGTGATTTAGCAATGACTAAACACAAATAAACAGGCAAGATGTACAAAAAAACAAAGCTTGATCTAGAAAAATTGTAAAATACGAAAAAAAAGCCCAAATTGGAGGGGATTTTGCTCCCGTATTCATGGTCACAGACTTGGACCAGATAAATTTAATTGGTTGATGAATTTAAACAAGTCTGGTATTGGCGTAGTCGGTAAAGGAGAAAAATGGGTAACCAATAATGGACTGTCAATGTGCAATAGAACAGAACTAAAGAGGAAGAAAAATAGGAGCGAAATGAATCCAGAGGAATTGATAACATGAACAGAGTAGTAAAAAAAAAAAAAAAAAAAAAAAAAAAAAAAAGAGAGAAGAAAAACATTAAATAAAGTAAAGAAAAACGTATCTATAACGAATGCAACGATAAAGAAACAGGTTAACAATAAAAACAAAACAAAACATTCGACTTAAAAGAGGACCGTCAAGCGAATTAAAACAATTGAAAATAAAGACGGTAAATTATTATGGGAACTAACTAGAGCTTAGAGAAAACGGACGGAATATCATAAGGAGTAACTCAACAAAATAAATGCAAGATTAAACCGCACTCGACGAACCCAATGAAATCAAATATAAATATTGGACACAACGATTTATGAATTAAAGAAATAATTAAATAAACAGTTAATTAAACAATAGGGGCACATAAGAGTTTGAAAAGAGGAAAACCACCCGCCATTACTGACATCTTGGCTGAACTGATGGAAGACGGAGGAGAAAAAAATCACATAATTGAAGCTACAAAAAAAGATATACAGCGAATCGTGGAGGGACAATAAATAGCCAATGAAATAAATATTAATGAATACTCTACCTAAGAAAGACCTAAACAATCTTCAGAATTATAGGACAGTCGGTTTAATCAGAAATCCAACTTAAATATCTTTACGAGGAATTCTACATCGGACTTCAGCCACAGTCATAGTAACAGGACAAGTCGGATTTTGTGAAGGCTGAAGAAATTACTAACCTCCGACTAGGAGGTTAGTTGGGTTAGTTAAGAGGAGAAAAGAAAATGTTTCATCATTTTATCTATTATGAGGAAGCCTTTGACAGGACATGCCAAAAAAAAAAAAAAAAAAAAAAAAAAAAAGTTTTGGGGCTACAGGAAAATGTATATTATAGACCAGTGTTGTCCAAACATTTTCGCCTATTGTACCCTTTATTGCCTTCTTGTACTGTTACGTACCCCCCCCCCCCCTCCGTTCACCAATGCTAAACAAACTGATCTATCTTGGATAATGCAAATAATATACTAATCATAAAAAGACTCCATTGCAGGAGCGTTGGTCAATAAATTCGAATTTAATACACGAATAAAAGAGATAATTCACAGAACATGTGATGTTTTGTTTGTGTATGTTCCTTGTTCGTTCACGTACCCTTATGGTCTATGTTGCGGACCCCAGTTTGGACAACACTGCTATAGACCACCAACTATTTGATTAACGCACTATACGGAAAAGCAGAGCTTTCTCTTGACCTTTGCACTTCAGCAGGAGTGACCTGAAAGTCGCAGAGGTTATTCTTCCCACTACACTCGCTGATATCTTTCTTGCTTTTCCCTTAATAGTTATTTCACAATTTGAAACTTTTTTTCCTTTGCAGAAATACATTTATATTTCAACTCTATGTATTTAAGGGGAGTTTCTCTTGCAGCCTCCTCTCCCTCATTCTGTTCTTCGGTTTCTCTGTTCGCAACTTGGGCCAGTTTTTTTTTTCTTTTACGTCCATTCTCCCCATCAGTGTCTACAGCGGACATTTCCTTCCCAGAAAAATCCGCATCACTACTTCGTGGCACTTCCTTCACTTCCTGCACCTGTCTGTTCTGCCCGTGATCACTACCCATTGGCGACGGCATCACCCGCGGACGTGTGCGCGGTGGGCCCTGCAGCCACCCATTGGGAACAGTAGTCGTTGCCACCCTCGGCGCCTCCGCCTGCATAGTGGCCAGCCCTACTTCTCCTGCGACACCCTGCTGGGGGACCGCCATAATGATCAGTTGTGGTCTAGCCCTGCATGCAAGAGACCCGGTATTGTGGAGGCCTCCGCAGATGCAGCAGCAAGGCGTAACCCTTTCCCCCTTCTCAATTTTGGCCCGACAGATTCGCGCCATGTTTCCTACCGCAGAACCTGCGTCGAGCATCCTGCTGACAGGCCCATGACTTGTGGTCCCATCGGCAACACTTGAGGCACATGATTGGTGGCTCCACATACGGTGCCACCCTCCTGTACCCCGCTCTGAGATGAATACCCTCTCTGGCACTTCCCCTTTCACGAGGGTAACGAGCTGACTCCGCTCCTCGCCTCTGGACGCGTGCCTCTTAACCCACACGATTCTCCCGTCGTCAAGCAGAAAGTCTGGGTCCAGTATGGTCGGATCCTGGAAAATTATCACTTTCGTGAGCTTTTCCCCGGCCTTAGTCATCAATGTCCCCTTGTATCCCTGAGTCGTCAGGGTCTGCACCGCCTGGCCTCCCCGCACCGTGGGATACGACCTCCCTCTCCCTTCCTCTAGCATTGGCTCGAAATCACAGTGGTCCCGGCCCAACTGCATGGCCCTCCTTCATTTCTCCAAGAAAGTCGTGGCGCACTTCAGTGGAAATGG
>NC_091570.1:39640440-39650440 GCF_042767895.1 Penaeus vannamei
GAGAATGAAGACATGATTGAGGTGTGATTTCATGGGGACTGTCCCCTTCTTATAATTCTGTGCATATTCTATGCTATTTTTTGAAGAACTCCGTAGCATCTATAGCACTACTTTTGAAAATTGAATTCATTGGTGTACATGTGGAAGGAACAGTGAGAAAACTGGATATCATAACATTTATACAGGCTTATAAGCAGATATGAAGTTGTACAGTATACTATAGTTTTGTTATTGATATTTGGATTCATTATGCCTGTTTTATTGGGGTTTGTATGGAAGACCTATTGTACTGTGAAAACCTGTCTTAACTTGGTTCCTGATATTTGAGGTAAGCCCAAAAGTTTTGATGTTATTTTCTCTTTTCCTTTATCTCTTAATCAGCTACAGCAAACAGAGAAAAAAATAATGAATAACTAGTGCAGATCAACACTGCAAATCGTACAGGAATCTCCTTTAGTCTGTTGTAATGACACATCACTATGTACTTATTCTTAGACATGTAAAATGTAAAAATGCGTGTGTGTGCATGTATGTGCGTGTGTGTGTGTGTGCATGTGTGTGCATGTGTGTGCGTGTGTGTGCATGTGTGCGTGCGTGCTTGTGCATATGCCTGCAGGTGTCTGTGCATGTGCGTATATCTGCAGAGTGCCTGTGGGTGTCTGTGCATGTGTATGTGTGTGCATGTGCATGTGTCTGAAGTGTGCATGCGGGTGTCTGTGTGTGCATGTGCATGTGTCTGCAGTGTGCCTATGGGTGTCTGTGCACACGTATGTGTGTGCAAGTGTGTGTTTGCAAGGTGCCTGCGGATGTCTGTGCATGTGTATGTGTGCAAGTGCGGGTGTCTGTGCATGTGCATGTGTGTGCAAGTGCGGGTGTCTGCAATGTGCCTGCGGGTGTCAGTGGATGTGTATGTGTGCCAGTGCCTATGGCTGTCTGTGGGTGAGAACTGGCTTTCACTCTTAGTTGGTTAATGAATGAAAACTAATAGCAATATCAGTCTTTGTTATTTTATTTGAAATAAACGCTGGAAGATTTTTGTTTCAATTTTCCATTATCAAAGATTAGCTTTCTTAAAGACAATATTTTATATAATTTCACTGTAATTACAAGTTAATTTTGTAGCATGTAGAAAATTAATATTTATTTAGCAAAGTAAGTAGTGACTTGGTTTTAATAAATCTTACAGAAAGTATCATTGAACATACAAATTCTTCACAACACAGGAGATGGAACTGACCTGTTTCAATTAAATCTTCCCCAGAGTTACAAGTAATTCACAGCAAGATTTAACTGAAATGCATCAATTACATCTCTTAGTTTGTGAAGTTATTCATTCTCACTTATACCTTTTCTACAGACATATTCTAAATAAATATATCACAAGTTTCATATCTATCATCATTTCCAACTATGCCTTTACAAAATGAGTGAGTGTAAACCCATGACAAAAACAGTGGTTTATTAAAAGGAGATTGGTGTTTTTACAGCTGGATATGATTCATTGATGTGTTTCTAAAATAGAACATTTAATAAACCACTGTTTTCCGACTGTGAGGTTTGGTTCACTGTTTCAATGTGATATTGTGTTATCACCATTCAGCCAAAAATCACATATTGTGATCACTTATTCAGTCCATGATGCAGTAATTAGCACTATGGACCATGCAGAATGATCTGTATTATGTAGCTATGGTTTTTAAAAAATTCACTTTTCTTTGTTAGAATTCATATTTATTATACAAGTATAGCACTCAATATATCTGAACATTTTTACACCAGATCTTGCATGATTTGAAAGAGAATTCTGATTATTTTTTTGGTCAACATACATAAAATTTTATAAGTACACTGATTGGCTCAAGAGAGTACAGTTCAGTGAATGGATTTATCACACAGGTATATTATCTCCTATGTACAGTGAGATCCTAATGAATAAGCAGGTTTTGAGAATCATTAACTACAACAGATCATAAAAAAGAAAAGAAAATAGATTTAAAAAAAAGTTCAGGACAATAGTTCATAAAACTATTGATTAAAATATAGTTTTAATAATAACAAATACACCATTTATCACCAAATATCTACACATATTTACAGAACAAAAGACAAAGCTGAACAACCAAATACAGCATTAGTTCAAAACGCACTTAGCACACATTCATTCACGCGCACACACACATATAACTGTCTCAGGAAGAGGCATAATCAATATACTTTAGCACATCAAGATGTCATTTTGAACTTGTAAGAAAATAACATCTCAAGTCATCATCAATTCTGTACACAAACTTTTTTTTAAAGTTTTGTTTTAAATTAAACAATCCAGAAAAGCAATACATCTAAAAAAAAATTGGCATTACACCTTTCTGAATGGAAAAAAAAGACAATAATAATAATAATAACAATGGTAGTGATAAATAATAGTAATAATGTTGATAGTAATAAATAATAATAATAATAATAATAATAATAATAATAATAATAATAATAATAATAATAATAATAATGATAATAATAATGATAATAATAATGATAATAATAATACTAATAAAAAAATAAGAAAAAAATCTTTTTGGCTATTCTTGAGCCACAAAAGTGCCTCTGAAAGTCAGAGATTGGAAGGCACAATGAACATCACAGTCATGGCAGCAGCATTAGCGCTTGTGTTGTAGCAGTCATACAGCAGCTCATATCATCCCAAAATCTCATTACTTATTAATAAGCCTTTCTTTACTATGACACATCTTATGGGACATTAATGGGCGATAAAAACAACACTTTCACAAAGTTCAAGAGAGTTTCCACATTCTCAATGGGTCGAAGACACATACAAGCACATTGACTTGCACACAAACTTTCATGATAACATTTTATCATAAAATGAAAAAAATATTATAATCACTATTCACATTTTCGACACATGAAAATGCTGAACATAAATTGGCACTTGCAAGTTAACGGATATATTTTAGAGGTCTATTAAGGATTAGTATCCATTTGCATCCTTATCCAAGTTTCCCGAAAGCGTTGGGTCTGGTCGTTTTCTTTCAAAGAAGCCTAACTTCCACAATATGAGCGCAATGATTAAGAGCACTAAAAGACCAGCAAAGATGGACACCAATATGACCCAGAGTGGCACTTCCTCCGGTGGAAGCTGATCCAACAGATCTGGATAGGCTAAAGTTTCTGCTGAGGCCTCATCGTCTGACTGGTCTTGGTCGTTACGGATGTCTTCTGGTAATATCAATGAAGCTTTGGATTTGATGCTGACGTAGCTGACCCTAGGATAATCCTCGACCAGCGTGGAGTTCCATAGTCTTGATTTGATACGAATACTTGCTGCTTGTTTAGCACCTAGGTTACGAATGGTGCAGGTGAATACGAAGCACTTGGCTGTTGGAACATCACCATCACATCTCTGTAAAGATAATTAGGTAAAAGTGACTTAAGTTTTTCTACATTCATAATCTAATATACTTTGCTTTGGAATTTTTAAAACACTAACTAGTCTACTAAATGTAAAAGAACAATCTTTTTAATTCAAATTACATAACAGCAATAAAAGATCAACTTACCAAATTCACAACCTGCATTGTTTTCCCTGTTTTGGCATCTGTCACAGCCTGGGGCTTGATGATAAGTTCTCTCTCACGTTTGGTGCGTTTCAGTTGGCGGTGACTTCCTTCATGTTCTTCCTCCACAGGTGGAAGATCTTCATTAAATGATCTACGGTCCCAGTCTTCGGGCCAACTGTGACTGTACACTCTTCTTGTGTAGACTGTGGTTTCCCCAGTCTCTGGATCTACTTCAACACGTTTGTAAGTTCTATTTGCATTGGAGTCAGAGGACTCAAAATGACTTGTTCTTCCTGCACCTGAACCACTTGCAAATGTACTGTGGTCTTGAGAACTTGTGACATGATGGCGGGATGAGTGAGAGCCCCCTCTTGCCCGGTTATGTCTGTCACTGTCAGCAGTCAAATCCCATGTCGTGGTCCTGAGGGTGCCATCTCCTGACCTGGAATAGGAGCCATCTTCTCTGCCTTCACCTGAGGTACGCCTGAAGGAATCCGTTCCAGATGCATGGTCGCCAGATCTGTCAAGGTTTGGTCTCCTGTAATACTGGTCTCCAGATGACCTTGATGAGCCATCTCTGAAGTCCCCATCTTCATTTCTGCTGCTATGGTATGTTCTCCTTGTAGACTCCGTTCTTTCATACGTTCCTGATCCTCCTCTTCCACCAGCACTTACTCCTCTGTTGTAGGTATCAAAATTCCTTCTGTACTCGCTCTCTCCCTCCGTTCCACCATAGCCCCGTCTGTTCTGATCATCATCACCTATTCTGTCATATCCAGCAAAGTATGTTCTGGAACCATCTTCAGCTGTTCTGTCATATCCACCAGAATGTCCTCTTCTCCGAGAATCGACAGTAGTTCTATCATATGCACCTGAATATGTTCTCCTGTAGCTCCCATCATCTGTTCTGTCATAATCACCAGAGAAAGTTCTTCTTTCATTCTCACTTTCATAACCTCTGCCAGATGATGAATAAGTTCTTGTGCTTTCCCTGCCTGTTGTACTTCCTTGGTTATCTGCAGAACTCCACCTGACTCTATCTCCCTCTGAGACTCTTCTTGAACCATCACTGCCGAATCTGTCTCTATCTCCCACTCTCCTGGACTCATCAGTGTCTCCAATACTGCCTCCAGTTCTCCTTTCAAATTCAGTCCTGGATCCTCTAGTCCAACCTGAGCCTTCTGTTCTATCTGCTCCAACTCTGTCATGTCTACCAAAGGTTTGTGTCCTTCTAAAGCCATCTCTATCATGTGTATCATCGTAGCCACCGGTATGGGTTCCAACCCTTCCATGGCCAGTGGTTCTAGTTTCCTCATACACTGTTCTGTAACTTCCATCCCTGTCTGATCCACCGTAATGAGTTCTTCTGATAGTCTCATCCCTATTTACTGTTTGTACTCTGCGTGTGCTATCTTCCACATGCACGCTATGATCCCTTCCAGTAGACCCACTATGCCATCCAGAACCTGCATGATCATCGATACCTACTCTTGTAGAACCCTCTGTTTCTGAGAAAAATCTTCTGTCTTCTTCTGATGGAATACTGGAAGACCCAGACCTGGAAGTTTCTATGTAAGTACCATCGATACCTGCTCTTGAAGAACCCTCTGTTTCTGAGTAAATTCTTCTGTCTTCTTCTGATGGAATACTGGAAGACCCAGACCTGGAAGTTTCTATGTAAGTACCATCGATACCTGCTCTTGAAGAACCCTCTGTTTCTGAGTAAATTCTTCTGTCTTCTTCTGATGGTATGCTGGAAGATCCAGATCTGGAAGTTTCTATGTAAGTCCTGCGGAATCCACCTCCCTGTCCCCATCGCCCTGAAGGCAAGTCTTCATCAGTTGTGCTCTCTTTGACATGTACCTTCTTACTTACATGATGGGTTTCAGAAAATCTTGTGCTTCCATCAGGAGAGACTCCAGACGAAGTACGAGTTTCTTCATGGTGAGAGATGAGTCCATCCCCATCCTCATCTTTTCCTTTGTCAAGGTCATTTGCTCCAGAGTCAGACTCTGAGAACTTGGACCTATCAGATGTAAATACCTTCCTGCTAACTCTTACATGTGTTCTGCCATGATCCCTACCAGCTCCTTGGCCAAACCCGCTGCCATATTCTTCTTCATCTGTTGATCCTGAGTTGCTGAAATCTGAGGATGAGGATGAAAAACTGTTTGAAGAAGAGGAACTGGAAGAGGAACTGGAGGAGGAATAGCCACTGGATGAGGTAGTTCTCTCTGTGGAAACAGAAACATCTTTCGAGGAAGTCTTCTTTGAGGTTTTCTTGACATCTGTTGTGCTTGTTACCTTCTTGATAGTTGTCACTTTCTTTGTTATTGTTACATCACCTGAGCCAGTAACTACATCTTCGCCAGGATCTGGGTAATCGGTAGATTCCAATTCTCCTTCAACTTCAAGACCAGTTGAGGCCGAAGCAAATGTCCGGCGAAGAACAAGGGGATTCACATAACGGGAATCAACTTCACATTCTCCAGCACCTGGAAGAAAAGAAGTTTACTTTCTAGTCATCAGGAAAAGGGAAAAAGTTAAATGAGGCAGCCCTAACTATCTGATTAATGTAATGCAAGCATAACATATGATAGGGAGGCATAAAAATGAATAATAATAATAATAATAATGCCAATAATAATAACAATAATAATGATGATGATGGTGATAATAGGTATTTATAGTGAAAATTCATAAAATCAAACAAGACAATGGTCAAATGTATTAATAAAAAAAGACAAAGAGATAAGTTAAGACATGAAGAAATGAATGCAAAAAAAAAGAAAGAAAGGAAAAAAAAACAACCAACGTGACTTACCATCTACACTCGGAACTTCGGTCATGTACAGAAGCCATTTCCCTTGCTCCTTGTTGTTCTCGACCTGGTACGGCCAGAGGATGGCCACCTTGGCCTCATCCACTCTCCAGGGGCCACGGTTGTCCACTACATATTTGTGAGTGACCTCCATGCCCACCTCTTCCATGTGTTTTATGGCAGACTGCCCCACCACCTCTCCTCCGTAGAACACTTGCTCTGGGGCAACCGACCTGGAAGAGTTTATTTTTTTAGTTTTGGTTTTGTGTAGTTTTATTTAGACATGTATCTTGTATAGGTGATATTTTATTTGTTTTCTCATGTATCAAAGCTAGGGATGAAGATAACACATTATATGTAAGGTCAACAACAGTAAAACACACAAATATGCAAACACTTACGGCAAGATAGAGATCTCAGCCCTCTTGATCACCTCAACAAGAAATCGAATACGTTCTTTTGGACGCTCTTCAGTGGATGATGAATTGGCCTCCACATAGAAGTGGATGAATTTTTCGTCGAACGGCAGATTGGATTCTTTGAAGGTCAGGATTAATGGCCCTGTTGTACCTACGAGAGGGTTTCCGAGGCCACACTGGGTGAGAGTGGCTGACACACGGGAGCACTGATATGAGCCAAGCTGAAAGAGAAAAGACATTTAAGGAATTAACTGAGAATTCATCCTGATTGCTAATAATATTAAATAGGAGAAGAGCTATATATTACATTATGTATATATAAAACAGACTTTGAAGTACAATTACTATCTTTGTAAAGAGTCATCCCTATATAAAGTTTCAATTGCTCTAAGATATTCATACTAAAAAACAATCATTCAAAGGTTTTCAAAAACTTACTTGAGATTCCTTGAGGTTCAGCTCAAGAGCTTTGTGGTGGTGAACCAGCAGGCTCGACTGGTAGGCTGGTTCTCCAGCGTTCATCACTTCTACATTGAGAGGTACTGTGTTTTGCTCTCCGAGGCGGAGAAGGTAATGGCTACCCGACTCGTGGAGGTCTAGGCTAAGGTTCGCCATGATGTTGAGATCACTCACGCAGATGTCATCCTCACCACAGTCCTTGGCGAAGGTGCCTTTGAAATATCTGTAAAACAGGAAGAGAGTTATTTCATTCCTTTCTTGCTGAACAAGAAGAAAATGTGAGACAAAATGTTTCCAAGAACAGTATATATGTAAAAATTATAATTAAAATAAATAATATCAAAACAATCTTCACATCAACAAAAAGAGAATGATTATGTCTTCTGCATACCTGACAGCCTCCTGCTGGTTCAAGATTGGGAATTCATCGATGTCTGGCAAGGGACTGCCTTCGGGAACTGGACTGGGCTGGCCCTGGATGATCTCGTACGACAGCTTGAATTTCAGTGGACGCAGAATATCTCTTGGGCCATCCTGTTGGTGGCAGAATTTGGTCAAAATAGAGTGAACGACAATGAAAAAATAAAAAGTGTTTACGGTCTTTAAAAAAATAAAATAAAATAAATAATAAAAAATAAAAAAAATAAAAAAATAAAATAAATCTCAACAGCAGATAAAATTCATGTTAATTTACATCTATTCAGTAATATTCTTTCAACTGTGTAAATCATACTTACATCCTCTCTGCCATAAATTCCTGTACTCCCCTCCCCCTCATCAAATTGCTTCTCCCCCCCACACACACCCCCACTCATAGGGATTCAATGGCCTAATTATGGGTTCCATTCTTACTTATACATACACAAATTAACTCAAATACAAAGGTCTATCCATAGGTGTGATAGATCCTTTAATTTCCTCACCAATAAATACACAATTTCACGCGAACACTGGAAACTGCCCATGTCTTCTGGTCGGAGCTTGATATCTCTTTCCACGGTATATGGTCGATCTTGCAGTCCATCGGAGAAGCGGATTCTGGCAATCGGCTGGTCCTTGTACAGCTGTTCCTCAATGGTGTATTTTAAGCGGAGGACAGTCTTTGTCTTTGTCCCAGCATCGTTGTCCATCTTGAAGCACGCGTCAAAGGAAAAGCTGGAAAGATGCCATTGAGAATAAGGATGCTGGCAATCATTTTTTCTGTTTTTCTCTTTTGCTATTTTTTAAATGTTATCTTGTTATTTTTTGTTCATTATATTTCATAAAAAATCATGAATATTCTCTTGACTCTTTTTTCTTGCCTTTTCTTCTTATAAGTAGTATAAATTCTTACATAACTTATTGATTCAAGTAGTTACACCCAGAAATCTTTGATAGCTTTCTTACATTTATTCCACATAATGTATAAAACTAATAAAAAAGAGGAATTTAGGTAGAACTTCATTAGACTTTATAATTCCTGATATATGTCATTTACAGTTTCTTCAACAGATTTTAATAAATAAACTCAGACTTTTCTTCAAAGATTCCAGTAACATACCAAGTCTCTGGAGAACTGATGTCTTCCATGCAGCCCTTTTTGCTTGGGTCGATGTTCTCGAGCTGGTTGTTCTGAGATTGCACCTTGGTCTGGATGTCAATGATGGGGCGGGCCCTGAGGGGAAAAAAACCATATTCAGTATTTTTATTTTCAAATCTACTGATTAACATGCAAGGCCATAAGAATCCCTACCCATGATGCATGTATACATTCCCTCATTCACTTGCGACTTCCCTCCCTCCCCCAATCACTTTTGCCCACGCACATGCACATGCAGACACTCACACACTCAAACAAACACAAACACAAACACACACAAACACAAACACAAGCACACAAACACACACATACACACACGCACACACGCACACATACACACACACACACACACACACACACACACACACACACACACACACACACACACACACACACACACACAGAAAAATACTTATTACTTTTTTTCTTTTAATTATTTAGCATCAAATCCTACCTGATCAAAAGAACTCTATCGCTGCAGAAGGATGAAGTAAGCAAGTCAGGATATCCATTGCCATCAAGATCCATTCCTCCACTCAAGGAATAACCAAATGCATTGTAAGGAACTCCAGGCATGTCTTCTGCACGTATAACCTGAAAAGAAAGGAAAAAATAAAATAAATGAAATGAATAAGAAAAGAAAAATAAATGAATAAATATTTTCTCAGTTATACAAACGTACATGAAGACGAAGAAGGATGAGAAGGAGAAGTATGTAGAAAGGTATGAATGAGAATGAATAACTTCACAATACAAGAGATGTACCAGACTGGTTTCGAATATATTTTTCTCAAAATACATGAGTATTTCTGAAGAAGAAAATATTCAAAACTGGTCAAATACATCTCTTGTAGTGTGAAGATACTCATTCTCATTCATACCTTTCTACATTTGTCAACAAGGACAAGTATATCAATAAAGGATGATAATGAAGTAGAAGAGGTGTAGGAAAAGATAAAGGAGGAGGAGGAGGAGGAGGAGGAGGAGGAGGAGGAGGAGGAGGAGGAGGAGGAGGAGGAGGAGGAGGAGGAGGAGGAGGAGGTGGTGAGAGGTGGAGGAGGAGGAGGTGGAGGAGGAGGAGGTGGAGGAGGAGGAGGTGGAGGAGAAGGTGGAGGAGGAGGTGGAGGAGGAGGTGGAGGAGGAGGAG
>NC_091570.1:39655440-39675440 GCF_042767895.1 Penaeus vannamei
TGTTCCAGCCTGGCAGAAGCCATACTGTTGATGACCTCTGCAAAGAACAAAACACACTGAGAATTTGCATCACCAAAGTTAGATGAAGAGTATGGAGCATTGAATGATGATTAATTACATAAAAGAAAATGTGGTTATAATTATCTAGGATTATTAAATTTGGCATGAGGGTCAGTTCTGACAGCCAGAAGATACTCACCTGTAATTCTTTTATAATCAACTAAGTCTTTTATAATAAACTGTCAGAGTCAAAGCCATTCTTATTCAATAAAAGAGGACAATTGGAATTAGTTATAAAATAAAATCAAACTAATTTAAGTACTGCAGATGCTAACCTACATTGGCCAAAAATTATAGCACAAAAAATGAGTAAATAAATGAAATGTAAAAATATAATACAAATGACTATCAAAAAGAATACAACAATACCACGACTAAAATAAAGCCATGAACAGCAATAATTCCTTACTCATTAACAGGTTTTCCACGGCAAGGTTCCAAGTAGTCAGAGACGTCCAGGGTCTGCGTGAGAATGTAGCACAGGCCAAAGCCCCACTGGAACCCTGGGCCCTTGTGCATGTACCGATGAGCACACACCTGTAAGGACAATTAACAAAGTGTTCATGCAACTTTTGAGTTTGATTTATTTTGTGTGTATGAACAGAGAAAAGATCATTATCATTAGGTTAAATCTGGTTTTGTTGTCATTATATTTGTAAATATAATGACAATGAGTATATACATGTAAGGAATATCTAATTATTATGTAAGGTAAATGTACAGAAAGAAGGAAAGAAAGAAAAAAAAAATGCATTTGGTGAATGTCTGATATTGATATAAGTGAGGTTTATTGACAGCAAATTAAGAAAAAAGGAGAACTCATACAAAGTGTTTTAATCAAATCTGTATTCAATAAACAATAAAATCTGTATTAAATAAAATTACACAATGAAAGCACAAGATAAAAGAAAAAAAAAAAGTTAACTCAACTCACCAAGACCTTTCCCCCAGCACCCTGGCTCTTGAGAGTGACACCGAGCCACTGGTCGTCCTTGATCTCATTCTCAGCTGGCATGGACAAATTCGTGTCTATATCTGCAAGAGGGTATCAGGGATTAGGCAAAGCAGAGGTAGTCGGCCAAAAGAGGGAAACCTGCCTGACTTAGGGGGAAAAAAGGGGGAGGGAAAAAATCACAGACAAGTGAGGTCAAAAACCTACCTTTCATTTTGATTTGTCTACAATTGGAAAAAGCTCATCACAAGAAGCATTACTGGCCCTCTGAAAGGTATTTACAAATGCACGAGGAAAAGCTCAAAACTGGACATATCATGACTCAAAAGTGCTTAGGCAGACGAGGGCTTCATTGTACTGTACAACTTAAGATATATTTATATATATAAATGCAATCTTTAATGCAAAGAAGCAAAATTACAGTATCCAAAATGCAATCTGAATAACTTACAAAACAAAAACAAAATGATCAAACAAAATTACAGCTACCACATTCTCTCTACATGATACTCTTGCGATGAAAAAAAAAGGGGAAAAAAAAAGGAAGCTAAGCAACAAAGCAAAACTGCATGATATCCAAAACAAATCTTAATACTATATAAAAAAAAAAAAAGGTGGCGAGAAAAATCACAATTCAAATTCCAGATTCCATCCACAAAACGCCAGGCCAAGAACCACAACGAGGTGGCAGCCATCACCAGGGTTCAGAACTAAGCCATCTTCTCTTCTTCATCCCACTGGTGCGCAGCCACATACATATATATGTATAGAGATATATATTCTTAACAAAACTTAAACAAACATGCTCCTTCACGACCACAAACTGGAACTTGCTCTTTTTGTGTTTCAGATCCATTTTCAGTATTTATACCGAGTGACATTTTTAATATTTGCAAGTTTCAGTTTTGGTCTGAAGTGGGGGGAAAATCTTGATACCAGGAAACCATGATCAACCCTTGACAAACAAAGCGATAACAACCAAACAAACAAAAATATATAAATGCAATTTAACATAACTCTTTGCTTCTGTTGTTTGAGTCGTTATACATTTCATAAAAAGTTGTGGACACAAAAAATAAAACAGGAATCATTTATAGGTTCAGAGTGTGATGTAAAAAATAAAAATGAAAAATGAAATAACAACAGAAGCAATAATGAAGAATATATGAAAAGGGGTCGCTGGTTTCCACATCATCATGCTTCGATACATATCAAAATGCAAGTTGGGAAAAAAAAAAAAAAAAAATCTTATACCTAGCATACAACTGAAAACAAAGGAGGAAAATTCAGATCTTGGCAACCTAACCCAAAAAAAAAGGCAATGCACAAAAAAAAAAAAGAAAAAAAGGGGAAAAAATGGACTTAAAATATAAGACCAGAAAAAAATAAAACATGAAATGTGCATAAAAATTTGGCAGGAAACAAAAAGGTCCTGTGACAGAGGGACAGACATGGAAGATCTAGTGTTGAGTTCTCATGAGCTGTTAGGAGGATATGGAGGACATGGAGGAAAGGAGATAAAGAAGGAAGAAGGAGGATGTGATGGAGGAGGAAAACGAGGAAAAGAAGGAGGAGTAAGAGAGGAAAAAGGAAAGAGGGAAAAGGATGAGGAGAAGGGAAAGAGGGAAAAGGATGAGGAGAAGGGAAAGAGGGAAAAGGATGAGGAGAAGGGAAAGAGGGAAAAGGATGAGGAGAAGGAGGAGGAGGAGGAGGATAGCAACAGAAAAAGGAGGAGGAAAAGGGGGAAAATGGGAAAGGAAAAGTATGAAAGAAAAGAGGAGGTAAAATGGGAAAAGAAATAAGAGTAAAATTTTCAAGACATGCATAGAAAATTGAAAAAAAGTAGGAGGGGAAGGACAAGGTAGGAAAGGAGGAAGAGGATATAAAAAAATGAATAAAATTAAGTAAATAATATAGGAGGGAGATGAGGAAGAAGAGGAGGAAGAAGAAGAGGAGGAGGTGGTGGAGGAGGAAGAGGGGCAGGAGCAGGAGGAGGAGGAGGAGGGGGGAAGAAGAAGAAGAAAAAAAAAGAAAAAAGAAAAAAAGGAGGAGGGAAAAAAATGAAAACAGTGATCGTAGAAATTGTAAAAGAGTTGAGATAAAAGTCCCAAAGGAAACAAATGTGCAAAATAGATACAGAAAAAGAAAAATGGGTGGAAAAATATCCAAAAGCCCCAAATTACATGAAGCAAAGAGATGAGAAAAAATAAGATACCAAAGAGGGAAGGCAAAGAAGAAGAAAAGGAAAAAGAAAAAGAAGAAGAGTAAAACATAAAAAAAACAAAGAACCACAAGAGGAGAAGGATCGAGGAACTGAGTATTACCAGAAGTCAAAGGATATTATGCAACTCTGGAATGAGGATACAGGGGAGGCACATGAATGGTGGACTGTGGGAGGGAGAGAGAGAGAGAGAGAGAGAGAGGAGTGGAGGCACATGCTAGCTTCAGGCAAAAAAAAAAAAATGAAACAGAAAATGCATTCACACGCAAATTGCAAACACACTCCATCATCGTGCATAATTAGGCATTCATGGCGAAGCATAATTGTAGCACAATGCAGCTCATCAGCAGGAATATTATTTACTTGTGTATTTTATTAGAGAAGGGAGATTCTGAAAAGTTTATATCAGTTATTTAAATTCAGTTTGGGTGATTTATTGGGTATAAGACTGTAGGTGTTATGTTTTACAAGCAGGTGAGACGTGGCTGAGGATTTTTTTTTTTATTTGGCTTCATCTCTCGGTTACAAATACAACTTATAAATACTAAAGCAAACTTGTTGTCTTGCTTTCTTAAGAGTAAAGACAAAATGCCAGTTACTGTATGATATGAATCACATATCTAACATACAACTACATCTCAGTAAAATAAAACTTTTATCTTGACATAATCCCATGCCAAAGGACTAAAATATGAAAATCTCTCTAAAACGAGATAAAATGAAGTCTAACTGAACTGAATGGAATAGATGCAATGCATTCTTTAATAATGTTCCATCAGTTTTTGATTTTCTCATAAAGTTGCATGAAAAAAAGAACTTCAATCATAAATAGAGGACTGCCAGGTTAAAGGATGAGGATGAGGGTATGGGGAGAGGAAGGTGGGGGGGAGGAGGAGGAGGAGGAGGAGGAGGAGGAGGAGGAGGAGGAGGAGGAGGAGGAGGAGGAGGAGGAGGAGGAGGAGGAGGGGAGATGAAAGGGAGGGGAGGGGGGAGATAAAGGGAGGGGAGGGGGGAGAGGAGGAGGAGGGTAGGAGGAAGAAGAGGGAGGGGGGAGGGGTGGGCAGAGGAGGAGGAGGAGGAGGAGGAGGAGGAGGAGGAGGAGGGGAGGAGGGAGGGAGAGGGAGGGGTTGGAAGAGGGAGGAAGAGGAGGAGGAGCAGGAAGAGGAGGGGAAGAGGAGGAGGGAGGAGGAGGAAGAGGAGGGAGGGGAGGAGGGAGGAGGAGGGAGGAGGAGGAGGAGGAGCAGGAGGAGGAGGAGGAGGAGGAGGGGAAGGGGAGGGGAGGAAAGAGGAGGGAGGGGAGGAGGAGGAGGAGGAGCAGGAGGAGGAGGAGGAGGAGGAGGGGAAGAGGAATAGGAGGAGGAGGAGGAGGAGGGGGGAGATGAAAGGGAGGGGAGGGGGGAGAGGAGGAGGAGGGGGAAAGGATTAGGAGGAGGAAAGGAAGAGGAAGAAGAGGGAGGGGGGAGGGGGGCAGAGGGTGGGGGAGGGGGAGGGAGGAGGAGGAGGAGGAGGAGGAGGAGGAGGAGAGGGGGGAGGAGGGAGGAAGGGGGAGGGGTTGGAAGAGGAGGAGGAGGAGGGGAAGAAGAGGGAGGGGAGGAGGAAGAGGAGGGAGGGGAGGAGGAGGAGGAGGAAGAGGCGAGGACAGAAGACAGGACATGGTGCTTGCGGCAGCCCAAGAGGCGAGCCTGGTGCCTGCCAACTTGACATGCTCCTAGATGTCTGTCTGGCCACACACGCGCGCAAACACATCCCAGGCTCCCTTGGCTTCGCACCCAACACGTCCTGCTGCACCTCCTTCCATGGCATTTTGAAAGGCGCCCAGAATTCTTTGCGCGACGTTTAAGAGAAGAGACGCGTCGGCACGCCATGGCAGGTCAGGTTCTTGATACGGAGAAGGGAGAGGGGGGAGGGGGAAGATTGGGGAGAGGGGGAAGAAAGGGGAGAGGAGAAGGGGGGGAAGAATGGGAAGGGTGAAGAATGGGGAATGAGGAGAGGGGGGAGGGGGAAAGAAAGGGGAAAAAGGGGACGGGGGAAGAATGGGGAGAGGAAGGATCGGAGCAGGATAAAGGAGGCTATGGTGGACGGGGCAGGGATGCAGCAAGGCTTGCAACGACAATCACGGTTAGTTGCTGTAACTGGAACGAAATTAATAACCAAGCAAATCATTCACATGTGTAACGTTAGTAGTTGTTAATCGGTCGATCCTTGGGTGATGAGATGACTTGGCCAGGTGTGCAGGCGGAGCACAGGTGGCGGATGGGGACTAATGTGCTGGGTGATGCTGGGCTGCGTGTGTGTGTGTGCGTGTGTGTGCGTGTGTGTGCGTGTGTGCGTGTGTGTGTGTGTGTGTGTGTGTGTGTGTGTGTGTGTGTGTGTGTGTGTGTGTGTGTGTGTGTGTGTGTGTGTGTGTGTGTGTGTGTGTGTGTGTGTGTGTGTGTGTGTGTGTGTGTGAGCGCGCGCGCGCGTGGGTGTGGGTGTGGGTGGGTGTGTGTGAGAGAGCGCGCGCGCGTGGGTGTGGGTGTGGGTGTGGGTGGGCGAACTTGAGTTTGAACTTGAAAGTGCACATGAGCATATGTACGTGTGTATGTACAAGTTATGTACAGTATTCCTAAATCGAGTGACTTGGGAGAACCGAAGTGAAGACACGGCGGTGGCAGCACCATGACCCTCCCACATGCACTGCAACGCCCCCGAACAGCAAGGGCGTGACAGTGACCAGTGGGCGTGCACGAAATGAGGGTTGCAATATGGCAATACACTGGACCTTCATAACCCGGGTCGTGCATGGGAGTGGGACGGGGAGGGGGTGGAATAAGGAGGGGTAGGGGAGAGGAGGCGGAGATGGGAGGGAAAAGGGAAGGGAGAAGGGAGAAGGAGGGGGAGATGGGAGGGAAAAGGAGGGGGAGATGGGAGGGAAAAGGAGTTGGAGAGGGAAGGGAGGAAAGGGAGGGCGTAGGGTAGTAAAGCAAAGAGGAGGGGGGGGGGCAGCGGTTGAGGGGACGACCTCTCTGCCGTGCCGAGGGTGCGGCCAGGGAGTGGTGAGTAAGGATAGGGGAAGGAGGAGGAGGAGGAGGAGGAGAATAGGAGAATAGGAGGGGGGAGAGAGGGCTAGGGTCGGTCCAGAAGATGCTCCCAGTGCAGAAGTGATCGAGTGCCATGAACGAGTGCCACCACAGGCGCTGTTGTGAGGTGTCCAGGCAAGAGCCAGAGTGCGAGTGGAGGTGGAGGTGAGGCTGCATGCTGAGCGGAGCCGGAGGGCAGGTGGAGCCCCGGGCGAGACGCAGGTGAAGTGGCGGTGGTGAGTGTGGGGAGGGTGTTGATGCGAGTGATGGTGGTGATGGTGATGAGGATGGTGGTCGTGAGAGGTGGTGAGGGGGAGGTGGGGTTAAAACTTACAGTCAAAGTTGTAGAGCCCTGTTTCCGGATCTGTAAGAAGTAAGCAACATACATAACGTAAGACAAACATATCTCTGAAGATGGAAAAAAAATAATTAAAGAGTGTGAACCGGAAAATTTTCAGTTGTTTGCCGTCCGCCGCGCATCTGTGCGAATACTGCCTTTGGGCGCGGGCTCGGGCGGCCTCGGGGTTCACGCGCATGCACGCGCGCAAACACACGCACATATAGACACATACATACCTACACAAATACACGTTCTCAATATCAATCTCAATCTCAATCTCAATCTCGCAAACACACGCACATATAGACACATACATACCTACACAAATACACAATCTCAATCTCAATCTCAATCTCAATCTCAATCTCAATCTCAATCTCTCTCTCTCTCTCTCTCTCTCTCTCTCTCTCTCTCTCTCTCACACTCACACACGCACACACACACACACATAATCGCGCGCTCTCTCTCTCTCTCACGCACACACAATCGCTCTCTCTCTCTCTCTCTCTCTCTCTCTCTCTCTCTCTCTCTCTCTCTCTCTCTCTCTCTCTCTCTCTCTCTCTCTCTCTCACGCATACGCACGCACGCCCACCCACCCACTCGCAACAGAGAGAGCACAACCTTACCCCATACACCTACGTATGTGAAGGTACATGTAGAGATGCACACACACACACACGCTCTATGCACATACACACAGTACCCAAACACACACACCAGAGTACAAATTCGGTTCACCTGGCCCACACACCCTAATGGCAACCCGTAGATACACCTGTTTCCACCTTGAAACATTTTCACCTGTAATCACGCATTCTATTAGCCTTCTATCGATTCATTGCTCACTGGCATACATACCTGTCGAATAATTGAGGGGAAAAAATAACTTTCAAAATCGATGGAATACTTAACCCTAAATCACGAAAGCTAAAGAAGGTAGATTAATAATGAAGAAATAACCCAAGCCCATCTTATTACGTGAAAGACAGAGAAGAGAAGGGTAAGGAAACAGCCGGATAAAACACATCTTAACTCACAGACACAAACTACACACATAAAAAAAAACATACGAACACACACACACACACAGTCAGCATTTTTGAAAGGCCGTTAGTCGAGAGAAAGAGAGAGAGAGAAAAAAGTGATATTAATAATAAAGGGGTTTAGATTCCCGTCCCGAGCGAGGCGCTGCAGAGGCGAGTAGACACACAGACGGCGCGGCGCCTTCGGACAACGACTGGGATTCCTACTTCACACACAAGGGAGAGGCTAGCTAGCCATTGAAGAAAAATAAATGTATGTAAGAACTTAGTTAGACTGTTTACTTGGTATGAAAAAAATATATTAAAATGAGTGTCGGATGGTTAACTTTTGACACATTCTTTTTTTAAAAACTGGTTGTACTGTACATTTAATCTTTTTTTTTGTTAACATAAAAAATGAGAAATAAATCTTTGTCTACAGAGAGGAGAAGAAGTGAAGTGATTTGTACATATTGATACTACTTAGAAAGAGGACAGCAAAGGAAGGTCTTGGTCTTAAAAGGCTCTGCAATGTTGATTCAAACTCTTGACTGAAAAACATTTGCCAAACTGTTTGATCTTTTGGAAGAATCTTAAATCTTTTGCAGAGAATTTTGTCCGGATTTGTTTTCTCTCGAGTCAAGCTCACATCATCAAGTCCGTAAAAGAAATGTTAGGCAAGGTCAGAGGGAGTCCTGCAGGAGCCAGAGATAAGGTCAAGACCCGGAGGGGCGGGCGGCGCCGCCAGAGCCAGGCCGCCGCCGCCGCCGCCGAGACAGGAGTCGAGTGCAGAGAGCGTCAGAGTGCGTTTGTGGTGCAAGAGTCACGAGCAAAGACTGTACAGCATATACAGTCGTATACAGTCTTTGGTCCCGAGTGAGTGAGTGCGGGCCGGGAAGTAGGGAGGCGGCCCGGCCGGGTGGTCGTGGCGGGGCCGCCGTCAGGCCTCCTGCAGCAGCGGCAGGCAGACGTCCGTGCCACGCGGGGCAGACACGCTGGGGTTGTAGTTTTTGTTTTTTATACAGCAGCATGCAAGTCACGGTACACTGGCGGATATCCCGGGTGCTGTCATGGCGTCCCTCACTGTCTGGAGGTCTCGGGCGCAACAAAAAGCTTTCTGCATCTTATAAATATCTGTCCGAGGGGCTTTTCTCTCAGGGAAGTTGTCTTACGCTTAAGGCCACCGCGGGGAGAGAGGCGGCAGCACCCGGTGTTCTGAAACAGCGACACTGCAAGCACATCTAGAGTGCCTGGGTTCCCCTGGGGTCCCCTGGGGTCCCGGATCACTAAGTGCGCGCTGGCCATCCTCGCGACACCAACGAAAGCAGAACAAACAGGCGCACATGGACACTGGGCGCGCGAGGGCGTCTCCGCCGCCCCAGGGGGCGGGGCCGAGACTCTGGGACGTGAATCCGAGAGCGGCAGAGAGGCCGCCGACACACAGTAACACATATAGGCCTACACATATCCTGCATGCCGATTCGCTGACCTCTCGGTGGCACATCCTACCGGCCCTTCCTCGGCCAACTACATACTTACAGTTCCTTGCCATAATCTTAACAATGATCATAATAAAAAACATTTGTCTCTCGCTTGTAAATCTCACTACAGCTGCAGATCCCTCCCCGCGGCACCCCTACAGGAGGACGCAAGGACTGCCGCGGGAGGCGCTGGCTTCGCGTGTCCATTCACCACTACATACACTACTCATGCCTAAGTACAGTACACGGTAAACTTTCATAGGGATATATATGTATATATACACGTTAAGGTTCGTACCTCAACACATAGGCTGCTTAAGTCACTTGTCTGGTCATCATTAGTGATTTATCTTTATATTTTTCTTTCTTCAGAATACAGCGAAGGTACAGTGATACAGTTCTAGTCTTTGGTGTTACTACTCTGTCACAGCAGCCTAAGTGCGTCCGGGTACAGAACCTTGACTGCTTAGCTTTACTGACACCATTAGCTACACAAACCTGAAATGAAGAACATCTACAGGGCAATCATTTAAGTGGGATGTATTCTCTCGCTCTAATATACTCTGGAATTAATACCACTACGTATATATACACACCCACAACCCACTGCTCAAGGGATGATACTGTACACATCTATGTCTACCTACGGAATATCTACTGATACTCTGACATTAAATAAAATGGGCATGAATCAATCTTGAAAAGGAAAACATTTGCGATTTAAGGAAACATTTAAAATGAGAACCTCAATAACGAAAATATTCAACACGTTTGTAACACGTTCGAGAATGTTGCTTCCCAAAGCATGTCTTTCTCTCCTACATAAACCTATTACACATATATCACAATATCTATAGAACAGACGATTAAGTCATTCATGAGTATTAATATATCTACAATATCACATGTACTCTACACCAGATCACGCGCAGTGACAGTGAAAAACACAGATTACAGTAACGGTGCATTAATAATTAATTCTGCGTCTTGCGTTTAATAGACGTTGGCTAATAAAGAACCCGGCGGTAGAGTTGGTTTGAATATCTCTCTGTCACTTGGTTCGCCATAGCGGGGAAGGCGCCCCGTGTCCTAACTCAAATTACGAGAATTAATAACTTTATTTCTCTATCTCTCTGTAAACTTCCCTAACCGATGTCTGTGATACAATCCTCCGCATATTGAAAAATTAATTAAGCGTGTTTTTTTTCTTCTCAGTCTTGACTTAATTGTTGTTAAATAATGTGTTGTGACTCATCTTTTCGTATGACGATAAAATTTAATGTCATCCAATCTTGTTTTTGATTTTTGATGTGCGTTTGAGAGTACGTGCGTCTGCGTGAATGAAGTGTGTCTGTGTGAACAATAACCTTTATCTAGCCTAACTAGCCTAGCCATCCGTCTCGTGTGAATTAACACTAACATTGGCAAATCCTTCACGCCCGTTGACCCCCAACTCGTACCCGCCAGTCTGTGCAAAATCCCAGAGGGAGAGAGTCTTCTGCCTCGTCAGCAGTTCCAGTCTGGCTCAGTTCAACCGTTGCAAGATCGAAGAGAAAAGAAAAAATATATGAAAAAAAAGCGAGTCTCATCTCAAGAATTCCGTTCCGTGACACCGTCTTCAATCTCAAGTAGGTTAAGTGAGGTCAACAATCCACTGCAAGTAGGCCTATCCTATGTTGCAGAATAATAGAAAAAAATATTCTTTTTGGATAAATTATTTATTCAAAGGGGATTTTTTTTGGGGGGGAGGGGGAGGGGAGAGGGGGGCAGAATAAACCGTCTTGAAGCTGTCCAAATGGGGGGGGAGGGGAGTGGAAGGGGAAGGGGAAGGGGGGGGGTTGAAAATCAACTCACTCTTGAAGCCGTCGGTCTGGACTTGCTCGCAGTCGGTGGTTCGGGTGGTGAGCGGGCACCTCCAGAGGGCGCCCGACCGGTTCGTCCCCGGCTGCAGGTTGTGGTCCTTCGGCGCCCCGACGAGTATCCTGCGGGAAGGAGGTGCGGTTAGCTCATGGTCTGGTGTCAAAAAAAAAAAAGAGTAATACCTGTGTATGACATGAAAATCCAAAATAATTAAGGTAAATGCCCTTGGTTGAATATTAAAGCCATATAAGGCAGATTTTTAGAGTGGCTCTCGATGGCTCATGACTTCATTCCTTGCATCCGAATCCGAACACATTTGTTTGAACATTAACCCTCCTGGCATCCGAACACATTTGTTTGAACATTAACCCTCCTTGCATCCGAACACATTTGTTTGAACATTAACCCTCCTTGCATCCGAACACATTTGTTTGAACATTACGCCATCTAAAAGTGATTCAACAAAGACACAAAGATAATCTCCCCAAATCCTCGACACCACCAGACGGGCCACGCGAACACGGAGGGGAAAGAAAAGAAAAAAAAAAGAAAAAGAGAAAGAGAGAGAGAGAAAAAACATGTTCTCCTTAAGACAAAGGAAACTAATCTTGTTTTTTTTTCCCCACGAAATAAAAAACATCGAGTCAGCAATTTTACAACTTCAGCCACCAAAAGGGAGACGCTAAGAGGGAAGAAGGGAGACGAGGAGGAAGAGGGAGAAAGAGGAAGATGCTAACGGGGAAGAGGAGGGAAAAGCGGAGAGATAGGAAGAGGACGAGAAGAGAAGGAAGAAGCAGGAAGATGCTAACGGGGAAGAGCGGAGAGATAGGAAGAGGACGAGAAGAGAAGGAAGAAGAAGTAGAAGAGGCAGGATAAAAACGAAAAAGAGAAGGAAAGGGCGAAGAAGAAAAAAAAAACGAAAGTGTACGAGATGAACATGAATAAAGAAGGAAGAAAAATAACAAAAGCAAAGATACCAAGAAAAACAAACCACGGATTTATCAACAAAACGAAACAAAGGAAATTACCCCCCCACTCCCCCCCCCCCGGCCGCTCTGCCTGATTGCGGGCGTCAAATTAATAACAGATTCAGATCCGTGGGCGGCTTTGGGCGGCTTAACTGTGAGTGGCAGCTCCGACCACGCCCTCGATTCCAAGTGGGCGTGTTCATTCAATGCCCCGCGACCCGGTTTGATTGTGTCTGTTGGAAAGGGGTGGAGGTGGGGGTGGGGTGGGGGGTGGAGGTAGAGGTGGGGGTGGGGGTGGAGGTGGAGGTGGAGGGGGGGGTGGGGTGGGGGGTGGAGGTAGAGGTGGGATGGGGGTGGTGTTGGGGGTGGGGCGGGGGGTGGAGGTGGGGTTAGGGGCTGATAAGCTGATATTCATAATTTCCTTTTGCGGGGAAATAGGTGTCCTATAATTCACATCCATTGTTAAAAAATATATATAAATATATTCTAATTGGATTTCTGACTTAAAAGAAGACATATACTGCATACGCATATAGAAATGTCAATTATGGAATTAACTCCATAAAAAATGAACAAAATCCTTCCACAAAACGCCGAAAACTTAAACCAGATTTCCCTCGGCGTGCAAAGGGTCGAGACACCCCCCCCCCCTCCTCCTCCTTCCCCACCACCCCCCTCTCCTACTCCCCCTCATGCCAACGAACAAGGGAAGGGGGAAGGGGAGGGGAGGGGGGGAGGGGAGGCTCTGACGTCATCGCGGCGGCAACCGTGGCAACGACCTCGATCGCCCCCGGGGTGACGGCCTCGCATGGGGGGGAGGTCGTGACGGGGGGAGGAGGGGGCGGGGAGGGTGCGGGGGAGAGGATGGGAAGGGGAGGGGAAGGCAAGGGGGGAGGAAGGAAGGGAAAGGGGAGAGAGGGAAAGGAGGGGGAGGGAAAGGGAGAGAGGGAGGGAAGGCAAGGGGGAGGAAGGAAGGGAAAGGCAAGGGAGGGAAGGGGAAAGGGGAAGGAAAGGGGGGAGGAAGGAAGGGAAACGGGGGAGGGAGGGAAAGGAGAGAGGGAGGCGGGAGAGGGAGGGAAAGAGGAGAGGGAGGGAAAGGGAGAGAGGGAGGAAAGAGAGAGAGGGAGGGAAAGGGGAGGGGGGAAGAGGGAAAGGGAGAAAGGGAGGGAAAGGGAGAGAGGAGGAAAGGGGAGAGGGAGGGGGAAGGGAGAGGGGAAGGGAAAGGGAGGAAGAGAGAGAGGGAAAGGGAGAGAGAGAGAGAGGAAAGGGAAGGGAGGGAGAAAGGGAAGAGAAGGAGGGAAAGGGAGAGGGAGGGAAAGGGAGAGGGGGAAGCGAAAGGTGAAGACGAAGGAAGGGGAAAGAGGAGGTGGAGAGGAATGGCCTCGAAGCGGAATGAAGGACCTAATACAGTTGAGAAAAAAGTCCGAGTATTTATGGCTTGGAAAAATATTTAACAACATATTCGAGGCTCCATTACTTCGGAAACTGAGTGAAGCTTTCAGATGCTCATCGTTTTAGAGGAAAAAACATCCATGACTTCATTCTAAAAAAAATAATAATAATAAATAAAAAAACAAATAAAAAATAATAATTACTTCATTACTTCGGATACGGAACCGAACACTCTTTTGGATGTGAAAGAGGATTCTTGTTTTTCTTCGACCTCTTACTGCCCAAGTCTACTCTTTATCGGAACTTTTCGCGCCTCTTCACCATGTCCTTCCCTCCCTCCCTCCCTCCTTCCCTGTCTCCCTCCCTGTCTCTCTCTCTCTCTCTCTCTCTCCCTCCCTGTCTCTCTCTCCCTCCCTCCCTCTCTCTCTCTCTCTCTCTCTCTCTCTCTCTCTCTCTCTCTCTCTCCTTCTCTCTCTCCTCTCTCCCTCTCTCTCCTCTCTCTCTCCTCTCTCTCTCCTCTCTCTCTCCTCTCTCTCTCTCTCTCTCTCTCTCTCTCTCTCTCTCTCTCTCTCTCTCTCTCTCTTCTCTCTCTCCTTCTCTCTCTCTCTTCTTCTCTTCTTCTCTCTCTTCTCTCTTCTCTCTCTCTCTTTCTCTCTCTCTCTCTCTCTCCTTCTCTCTCTCTCTTCTCTCTCTCTCCTTCTCTTCCTTCTCCCTCTCTTCTCTCCCTTCTCCCTCTCTCTCCCTTCTCCCTCCTCCTCCTCTCTCCCTCTCCTTCCTTCTCCCTCTCCTTCTCTCTCCTCCCTCTCTCTCTCTCTCCCTCCTATATATCTCTCCTTCCTCTCCCTCTTCCTCTCTCCCTCCCTCCCTCCCTCCCTCCCTCTCTCCCTCCCTCCCTCTCCCTTAGTCCAAAAATCGCAAGAATTTTGTGGCGAAAAGGAAAAGGCTAATAAAAAAAAAACTTTTAATATCAACCGTTTCTCCTCCAAGTTTATGTTACCCTCCCCCCCCCTTTCCCTTTCCCCTTTCGCAGCGACGTCCCTTTCCTCCTAAACGTCAGGAGAGGAAGGAAGAGGCACCTCCGTGGACGCAGGAATCATCGCGAGAACGACGGTGCTGAGAAGAAGGAGGAAGATGTTAAAAAGGAATTGTAGTAGAAGCGCGAATGCCACTGAAAAACAAGCGTAATAATAGCAATAATAACAACAACATAATAATACTAATTATTATTAGTATTATTATGCAATAACAACAATAATAATATAACAATAACAACAGCAATAATACTAATGATAATGATAATAGTGAAAAGGATGATGATAATAATGATGATCATGAAGACGAAGACAAAGATGATAATAACGACGATGATGATGATGATGACGAAGACAAAGATGATAATAATGACGATAACGATGATGATGATGATGATAATGATGATGATGATGACGAAGACGAAGACAAAGATGATAATAATGATGATGATGATGACGAAGACAAAGATGATAATGACGATGATGATAATGATGATGATGACGATGAAGACGAAGACAAAGATGATAATAATGATGATGAAGACGAAGACGAAGACGATGAAAATGATAATGATGACGAAGACAAAGATGACGATAACGACGATAACACCAACAACGACGCTACCACCACCAAACAGCAGCCCCGCCCGGAGCCCCGAAGGCCTTCCTCCCGCCCGGTCCCGAAGCCCGAGCTCCCGAGAAGTCAGTCAGTCAGTCAAGACGACGTCAGCGCGGTCGTCAGAACATCCGTCTCCGAATCGCGATCTTATCAGCGCCGCCCATGAATAAGTCATCGCCGCCGACAGACCGACACGAAGGGGCGATCTCCCGACATATGTAATCCTTTTTAGGAATAATAAGGATGAAGAAAAAAGAGGGAGGGAGATAGGTGAGGGAGGGATAGGGATATAGGGGAGGAAGGGATGGGTAGGGATGGGTAGGGAGGAAGGGAGGAAGGGAAGAAGGGATGGGTAGGGATAGGTAGGGATAGGTAGGGAGGAGGGAGGAGGGAGGAGGGAGGGAGGGAGGAGGGATAGGTAGGGATAGGTAGGGAGGAGGGAGGAGGAGGAGGGAGAGGGAGAGAGAGGGAGAGGGAGAGAGAGGGAGAGGGAGAGGGAGAGGGAGAGGGAGAGAGAGAGAGAGGGAGAGGGAGAGAGAGAGAGAGAGAGAGAGAGAGAGAGAGAGAGAGAGAGAGAGAGAGAGAGAGAGAGAGAGAGAGAGAGAGAGAGAGAGAGAGGGAGGGAGGGAGAGGGGGGAGGGAGAGGGGGAGAGGGGGAGAGTGAGGGAGGGAGGGAGGGAGGGAGGGAGGGAGGGAGGGAGGGAGGGGGGGAGCGAGAGAGAGAGAGAAAGAGAGGGAGAGAGAGAGAGAGACAGAGAGAGAGAGAGAGGGAGAGAGAGAGAGAGAGAGAGAGATAGAGAGAGAGACAGACAGACAGACAGAGAAATGGAAGATGATATTCGCTTCCATCGATACGAAAACAAAACTAAATATAGCCCTACGGATTTCGACATAATCAAAAAAAAAAAAAAAAAAAAAAGGAAAAAAAATCGCCGCAAGCAATAATAAACATACACAGAAAAAAAACGGTTCCAAACAGGGATTACAAAACCAACAAAAAAATCCGTCCGCAAGGTAAGCATAAACAACAACAAAAAACGAAGGAAACCGAAAGGCCAGCGCCGTCACTGGCAATTAACGGCCAAGTCAAGGATCTCACGAATTCAAGTGATATTAATTCCGTCTCTGGGAAAGGCGCACTCAGTTCATTACTTCTTCTTTTTCTTCTTTTACCTCTACTCCTCCTTCTCCTCCTTCTTTCCCACCTCCTCCTTCTTCTTTCCCTCCTCCTCCTCCTTCTTCTTTCCCTCCTCCTCCTCCTTCTTCTTTCCCTCCTCCTCCTCCTTCTTCTTTCCTCCTCCTCCTCCTTCTTCTTTCCCTCCTCCTCCTCCTTTTTCTTTCCCTCCTCCTCCTTCCTCTCATCTTCCTCATTCCGTTCCTCCTTCTCCCGCCTCTCTTTCCTCTCCTCCTCCTCCTTTCTCTCATCTTTCTCATTCTGTTCCTCCTTCTCCCGCCTCTCTTTCCTCTCCTCCTCCTTCCTCTCATCGTTCTCATTCCGTTCCTCCTTCTCCCGCCTCTCTTTCCTCTCCTCCTCCTTCTTCTTCTCTCCCCCCCCCCCTCCATCCTCATTTATTCTTCTCTCGGAAATATTTAGGGCCCTCGCGAACAAAGGGAACTGGAGTCACTTCCCGGTATACTTCACGAGGTTTGAGAAAGAAAGAAAGAAGGAAAAATAATAGAGAGACTTACAGAGACAGAGATAGATAGATAGGTAGATAGAGGGAGAAAGAGAGACAAAGAGAAAAAGAGAATAGTGAGAGTATGCTCTCCCCCCTCTCTCCCCATCCTTCTCCCTCTCCCTCTCCCTTCCCCCTCCCTCTCCCTCTCCCTCTCCCTTCCCCCTCCTCCTCCCTCTGCCCCTCCTCCTCCCTCCCTCCCTTCCCCCTCCCTCTCCCTCTCCCTAACCCCCCCCTTCTTCTCCCCATCTCCCCGCACTCTCGGCCACCGCGGTTCGCCGGGGACGCAGGAGGATCGAGGGACGCAGGAGGATCGAGGGACGCAGGAGGATCGAGGGACGCAGGAGGATCGAGGGACGCAGGAGGATCGAGGGACGCAGGAGGATCGAGGGACGCAGGAGGATCGAGGGACGCAGGAGGATCGAGGGACGCAGGAGGATCGAGGCACGCAGGAGGATCGAGGGACGCAGGAGGATCGAGGGACGCAGGAGGATCGGGAGGGACGGTGGAGGATCGAGGGACGCAGGAGGATCGAGGGACGCAGGAGGATCGAGGGACGCAGGAGGATCGAGGGACGCAGGAGGATCGAGGGACGCAGGAGGATCGAGGGACGCAGGAGGATCGAGGGACGCAGGAGGATCGAGGGACGCAGGAGGATCGAGGGACGCAGGAGGATCGAGGGACGCAGGAGGATCGAGGGACGCAGGGAGGATCCGAGGGACGCAGGAGTACCGAGGGACGCAGGAGGATCGAGGGACGCAGGAGGATCGAGGGATGCAGGAGGATCGAGGGACGCAGGAGGATCGAGGGACGCAGGAGGATCGAGGGACGCAGGAGGATCGAGAGGGACGCAGGAGGATCGAGGGACGCAGTGAGGATCGAGGGACGCAGGAGGATCGAGGACGCAGGAGGATCGAGGGACGCAGGAGGATCGGGAGGGACGCAGGAGGATCGAGGGACGCAGGAGGATCGAGGGACGCAGGAGGATCGAGGACGCAGGAGGATCGAGGGACGCAGGAGGATCGAGGGACGCAGGAGGATCGAGGGACGCAGGAGGATCGAGGGACACCCAGGAGGATCGAGGGACGCAGGAGGATCGAGGGACGCAGGAGGATCGAGGACGCAGGAGGATCGAGGGACGCAGGAGGATCGAGGGACGCAGGAGGATCGATGGACGCAGGAGGATCCCGAGGGACGCAGGAGGATCGAGGGACGCAGGAGGATCGAGGGACGCAGGAGGATCGAGGGACGCAGGAGGATCGAGGGACGGCGGAGGATCGAGGGACGCAGGAGGATCGAGGGACGTGCAGGAGGGTCGAGGGACGCAGGAGGATCGAGGGACGCAGGAGGATCGAGGGGACGCAGGAGGATCGAGGGACGCAGGAGGATCGAGGGATCGCAGGAGGATCGAGGGGACGCAGGAGGATCGAGGGACGCAGGAGGATCGAGGGACGCAGGAGGATCGAGGGACGCAGAGAGGATCGAGGGACGCAGGAGGATCGAGGGACGCAGGAGGATCGAGGGACGCAGGAGGATCGAGGGACGGGTGAGGATCGAGGGACGCAGGAGGATCGAGGGACGCAGGAGGATCGAGGGACGCAGGAGGATCGAGGGACGCAGGAGGATCGAGGGACGCAGGAGGATCGAGGGACGCAGGAGGATCGAGGGACGCAGGAGGATCGAGGGACGCAGGAGGATCGAGGGACGCAGGAGGATCGAGGGACGCAGGAGGATCGAGGGACGCAGGAGGATCGAGGGACGCAGGAGGATCGAGGGACGCAGGAGGATAGAATCCAATTCCCCGCAGCTTGCCATGACGGGTTCCAGCCCTGAATCGCACAATCAAAGCGCGTACGTAAAATATCTCACGTATTCTATAGAGGAAGAAGAGGAGGAGGAGGAGGAGGAGGAGGAGGAGGTGGAGGAGGAGGAGGAGGTAGGGAGAAGGAGGAGGAGGAGGAGGAGGAGGTGGTGGAGGAGGGAGGAGAAGAGGTAGGGGGTAGAGAGGAGGAAGAGGTAGGGGAGGAGGAGGAGGATCAAGAGGAGGGAGGAGGAAGAGAGAGAAGAATGGGTGAAAGGAAGGGAAAAGGTGGAAAGAAAATAATAAAAAAAAATAACAACTCCATCAATAATAATATAAATACTGACAACAATAAAAACAAAAATAACAAAATGAACACAAAGAACATCAAAAAGAAAAAAAAAAACTAAGACACGCCCACAAGCACCATGTAAAAAATGAACACAAAGAACACCAAAAAGAAGAAAAAGACAAAAATAAAACACATAAAACCCCCCTAAGACACGCCCCCAAGACACGCCCCCAAGCCCCACGCAAGCGGAATTTCCTCGGGCGCCGCGTCCCCCCCCCCCCCCCAAGCAACAGCGACGTAGGCAGCACAGCACAAAGTCGGGAGTGGGTCGTGTTTAATAAAATTGTCGGAATATGCCAGATGGGAATGTATGCCCGGCGGCGCTCACGTGGAGGCGGGGGAGGAAGGAGAGGGAAAGGGGGAGGGAGAGAAGCGGAGGAGAGGGGAGGGGGAGGGGAGGTGAGAGAGAAAGGGGGAGGGAGAGAAGCGGAGGAGAGTAGAGGGGAGGAAGGAGAGAGAAAGGGGGAGGAAGAGAAGCGGAGGAGAGAGGGTGAGGAGAGGGAGAGGGGGAGAGAAAGGGGGAGGGAGAGAGGCGGAGGAGAGGAGGAGGAGAGGAGGAGGGGGAGGGGAGGAGAGAGGAGAGAGGTGAGGGGGAGGGAGAGAAGCGGAGGAGAAAGAGGGGGGGAGGAAGAGAAGCGGAGGGAGAGGAGAGAGGGGAAGGGAGAGAGGGGAAGAAGAGGTGGAGGAGAGGAATTGGGAAAGATAAGGAAAAGTGAGCAGAGGGTAAGAGGAGGGATTGAAGAGGAAGAAGGTGAGAGGAGAGGGCGAAGAGGGAGAGAGCAAGACGAGGGGATGAGGTGGGGTGTGAGGAAGGGCACCGCAGAGCGAAGGAGAGGCAGAGCGAAGTGCAGTGAACCCGGAGAGACCCGACAAACGAGAAAGAACGAAGAGAGAGAGAGAGAAAAGAAGCCAAACATACTGATAAGAAACGAAAGAGGAATCAAACAACAGCGCACGAGACACACACGAGAATTGATGACGATAGAAAATAATTCAACGCCTGGTGCTATAAATAACCAAACGTGGCACGAGAAAGGACAGAATCCAGTGCAAAGAACAAGAATAATTAAGCCTGCAAAGACATCTCAGTATATGAGAGAACAAAATTTCTACAAAATAATTCACGAGGTTTAATAACACACAAAGAGGAAAATACCACAAGACAA
>NC_091570.1:39687940-39690440 GCF_042767895.1 Penaeus vannamei
GCAGAGGGAGGCCGCCCGCGCCCCCGCCAGGAGCCGAGAAGGGCGCGCGATGGACTCCACATGTGCAGGGACCCCGGGGGGATTACGGCGGGGGAGTGTGTGTGTGTAATGGGGGTGGTGAGATAGGGAGAGTAGGGAAGGGGAGAGGGGAGAGAGAAGGAGGGAAAGGAAGAAGAAAAGAGGAGAGGGTAGAAATGGAAGGAAAGGGTAGGAAAGGGTAGAGGGAGAGGAGGGTAGAAGAGGAAGGGAAAGAGGGGAAAGGGAGAGGAAATAAGAGGGAGGAAAGAGGGAGAGGAGGAGGAAGACAGAGGGGAAGGAAGAGGGTACGAGGGGCACCTGATGGGGGAGGGGATGGAAGGAAGGAGAGGAGAAAGAAATGGAGAAGAGGGGAAGGTGGGGAGGAATGATTGCCTAATGGAGAGAGAAGGGTGGTATGTGGACCAGGGGGGAGGCAGGGGGAGAAGGAAGCGTTTAAGAAGCGGGCGAGGGAGAACAGGGCAGCAGGGAGATTATTAGTAAGTGGGGAGATGCACTCGCTAACATGCTGATCCTCCCGCCACTTCGGAGCTGTAATTGGTCGCAGGTGGGGGGTGGGGGTGAGGGGGGGTGGGGTGGGGGGCGGTTTGTTCCTTTGAGTGGCCGTTCTATCCTCCCTGTCCGTCTGGCCCTCTCTTTCTCTCCCTTACGTCTCTCGTTCTCTCGTTCACACCCTTCCTATTTCTCTGCCTCTTTCTCCTTCCCTCTTCGTCACTGTCACTGCCTATTTCCCTCCCTCTCTTTCTCTTGCCTCAGTTTTTCCCTCCCGTTCATCCGTTCTCTCTCTTCTCTCTTCTCTCTCCCTACTTCCCTCCTTCTATCTGTCCCTGTCTCTTTCTCCATCTCCCTCACTAATTATCTCTCCCTCTCCCTCTCCCTCTCTCTCTCTCCCTCCCTCCCTCCCTCTCTCCCTCCATCCCCCTCTCCCTCTCCCTCCCTCCCTCTCTCTCTCCCTCCCTCCCTCTGGAACGCCGGCGAGCGGTAAGGTCTGCCGTGAAGTGTCTTTCAAGGTCCATTTAACAAAAGGTCAAGCCGGCCGTCCTTCCCGCGGCCGAGGAACAACGCACAAGAACACGTGACGGACGGAGAACATGAACGGGAGGGACGCGAGGAACAAAGGGAACGCCAGGAACGAGGCTGGGAACCACACGGCGCGTGACGGATGTGGACACGCGGTCAGCGGAACGGAACGAGCAACAAATAACCGGCGGAACAAGGAACTTTGGTCCGGGAACAAGGGACATTTATCTCGGAACAAGGAACGAGTCCAAACAAAGAGAAGAAAAAATGAAAATATACAAATTAACAGGAAAAAAAATGGACAAAGAATACAATTAACTAGGAAAGAGGAAACGCACATATCTCACGTGACTTAATTAAACAAACAGAAAACGGATAACCAGAGGAACATGGAACGCCTAACCAGGGAGCGAGAGAACAGAACAACATCTTCCGTGTTCTTATGTACGGGAGAACAGAGGAACGGATCAGACGAATCCAACAAATAACCTAACTCCACAACAACAACACAAAAATATAAAAACAACAACAAAAAAGGCCTACAAATAGAAAGCGCAATCCCAGACCTTCTCAAAACGCCTACCCAACCCCACCCCATCCCCTCCCCTTACCCTCACCCCACTCCCCTATCACCCCACTTCCCTATCACCCCATCCCCTCCCCCTACCGCTACCCTCACCCCACTTCCCTATCACACCCATCCCTCCCCTCCCCTTACCCTCACCCCACTTCCCTATCACCCCATCCCCTCCCCCTACCCCTACCCTCACCCCACTTCCCTATCACCCCCATTCCCTTCCCCTCCCCCTACCCTCACCCCACTTCCCTATCCTTCCCCACCCCATTCCCCTCTTCTCCCCCCACCACCCTGTCCCCTCTCCCTCCCCCTACTCTCTACCCTAACCCCACTTCCCTATCACCCCCCTATCCCCCTCTTCTCCCCCACCACCCCGTCCCCTCTCCCTCCCCCTGCCCCCCAGCCTCCAAGGCCGAAAAGCGTCTCTCCCGAAGGAGGCGCAAAACGGTCCATCAGTGACACTCCCCCCCCCCCCTGCTGGCTGTGAATCGGCGCCGCAAGACAAGCTCAACCGACCGGGATTCTTTTTATAGAGGCCGGAGGGGAGGGGAGAGGGAGGAGAGAGAGAGGGGGGGAGCAGAAGGGAGGAGAGAGAGAGGGGGAGAGGGAAAGGGAGAGGAGAGAGAGGGGGAGGAAGAGAAGGGGAGGAGAGAGAGGGGGGAAAAGGAGGGAGGAAGAGAGGGGAGAGGAGAGGGGAGGAGAGGGGAAAGGGGAGGAGGGAAAGATGGAGGGGGGGTGTGCAGCCTCAGCAAGAAAGGAAGAGATACTCTGCGCTGGGGAGACTGGAGAAGGGAAAAAGAGAGAGAGAGAGAGAGAGAGAGAGAGAGAGAGAGAGAGAGAGAGAGAGAGAGAGAGAGAGAGAGAGAG
>NC_091570.1:39695440-39697940 GCF_042767895.1 Penaeus vannamei
GTCCAGCACTTTTGTTATTAATTTTCATACAAAATACAAAAATTGGAATATTTCTGCCTCTTCCGTTCTCGTGACCTTTCATTTATCCTTGTTCTCCAAGACTCATCGCTCCAAGTCATTTTATTCATCCATTCACATATATCTCCGAGGAGGAAGGGCGGGGGGGGGGGGGGGAGAGTAACGCTCCACAGATACACGGCGGGTCACGTGACTAATGATACACGGCGGGTCACGTGACTAATGGCGCCGCGGTGAATAGACGCTATATTTTCTCTAAGAACATGAATGAATGACTTCTTCAGCGTCTATGAGCGTGAACATTGTCGAATATATATTCCTCTATATCTGTCACATTCCTCTTCGTAACAAACAATGGTTAAAATACAAAATATGGAGAATGTGGGTATTATATAAAACATTTTACCAAATTCTGTCAGTTATTATCGTCAATAAGAATAATTATCCTTAGAGTAATAATCATTAATTGAAACTAAAATATTATCGATAATAATGATAATACTAACAAAAAAACATCAGAATAATCATTATTATAATTATAATAGAAATAATAACAACAATAATAATATCATCACCATCAACAGCAGCCACTACCAGCAACCCCTAACAACATCAACAACAACAACAGCAACATCAACAACATCAACATCAACATCAACATCAACATCAACACCAACACCAACAACATCAACAACAACAACCACAGCAACAGCAACAGCAACAGCAACAGCAACAGCAACAACATCAACAACAACAACAACAACCACAGCAACACCAACACCAACAACAACATCAACAACAACAACCACAGCAACAGCAACAGCAACAGCAACAGCAACAGCAACAGCAACAAAATCAACAACAACAACAACAACCACAGCAACACAAACACCAACAAAAACATCAACAACAACAACCACAGCAACAGCAACAGCAACAGCAACAGCAACAGCAACAGCAACAACATCAACAACAACAACAACAACCACAGCAACACCAACACCAACAACAACATCAACAACAACAACCACCACAGCAACAGCAACAGCAACAGCAACAGCAACAGCAACAACACCAACACCAACACCAACACCAACATCAACATCATCAACAACAACAACACCAACACCAACACCAACACCACCAACACCAACACCACCAACACCAACACCAACAACAACAACACCCCCCCCCATCAACCGGCCTGCATCGAACCCGCCGCCCCTGACCCCCCCCCCGAAACCCCCCCCGCTGACCCCACTCCCCAAAACAAAGGCGCATCAACTGACCGTCACGTGACGATCCTGCGCGCCATCTCTCTCTCCTATCGCCATTTCTCTCTCCTATCGCCATTTCTCTCTCCTATCGCCATCTCTCTCTCCTATCGCCATCTCTCTCTCCTATCGCCATTTTTCTCTCCTATCGCCATCTCTCTCTCCTATCGCCATTTCTCTCTCCTATCGCCATCTCTCTCTCCTATCGCCATTTCTCTCTCCTATCGCCATTTCTCTCTCCTATCGCCATTTCTCTCTCCTATCGCCATCTCTCTCTCCTATCGCCATTTCTCTCTCCTATCGCCATCTCTCTCTCCTATCGCCATCTCTCTCTCCTATCGCCATCTCTCTCTCCTATCGCCATCTCTCTCTCCTATCGCCATCTCTCTCTCCTATCGCCATCTCTCTCTCCTATCGCCATCTCTCTCTCCTATCGCCATTTCTCTCTCCTATCGCCATTTCTCTCTCCTATCGCCATCTCTCTCTCCTATCGCCATTTCTCTCTCCTATCGCCATTTCTCTCTCCTATCGCCATTTCTCTCTCCTATCGCCATTTCTCTCTCCTATCGCCATTTCTCTCTCCTATCGCCATCTCTCTCTCCTATCGCCATTTCTCTCTCCTATCGCCATTTCTCTCTCCTATCGCCATTTCTCTCTCCTATCGCCATTTCTCTCTCCTATCGCCATCTCTCTCTCCTATCGCCATTTCTCCTATCGCCATTTCTCTCCTACCCCCATTTCTCTCTCCTATCGCCATTTCTCTCTCCTATCGCCATTTCTCTCTCCTATCGCCATTTCTCTCTCCTATCGCCATCTCTCTCTCCTATGGCCATTTCTCTCTCCTATCGCCATTTCTCTCTCCTATCGCCATCTCTCTCTCCTATCGCCATTTCTCTCTCCTATCGCCATCTCTCTCTCCTATGGCCATTTCTCTCTCCTATCGCCATTTCTCTCTCCTATCGCCATTTCTCTCTCCTATCGCCATTTCTCTCTCCTATCGCCATTTCTCTCTCCTATCGCCATTTCTCTCTCCTATCGCCATTTCTCTCTCCTATCGCCATTTCTCTCTCCTATCGCCATCTCTCTCTCCTATCGCCATCTCTCTCTCCTATGGCCATTTCTCTCTCCTATGGCCATTTCTCTCTCCTATCGCCATTTCTCTCTCCTATCGCCATTTCTCCTATCGCCATCTCTCTCCTATGGCTATT
>NC_091570.1:39702940-39707940 GCF_042767895.1 Penaeus vannamei
GGAGGGGGAGGGGGGAGGGGGAGGTCAGGACACAAAGGACACCGTGGGAAGGAAGATGGACACAAAAAGACACAAATCATGTTACTGCTCTCTTGATCCCCTCCCTCTCCTCCTCGCCTCTCTGGTCTTCTCGGGTGCGTCTCTCTTTCTCTTTCTCTTTCTCTCTCTCTCTCTCTCTCTCTCTCTCTCTCTCTCTCTCTCTCTCTCTCTCTCTCTCTCTCTCTCTCTCTCTCTCTCGCTCTCTCTCGCTCTCTCTCGCTCTCTCTCGCTCTCTCTCGCTCTCTCTCGCTCTCTCTCGCTCTCTCTCGCTCTCTCTCCCTCTCTCTCGCTCTCTCTCTCACCCCCCCCCTCTCTCTCTCACTCTCACTCCCCTCCTTCTCTCTCCCTCTCTCTCCTCCCCCCCCTTCTCTCTCTCTCACTCCCCCCTCTATTCTTTCTCTCTCCCTCACCCCCTCTCTTTCTCTCTCCCTCACCCCTCCCTCTCTCTCTCCCTCCCCCCTCTCTTTCTCTCTCCCTCTCCCTGTCTCCCCCTCACACTCTTTACTACTTTCTTCCTCATTATTTAACAAAAAAAAAAAAAAAAAAAAAAAAAAAAAAAAAAAAACGGAAAAGACAGCAAATCCAAAACCAAAGAACGAACGACCTGAACGGACCGAGAGAACGAGGAACCAGAAGAAACCGGATAATAAAGAAGAGTCGAGGCAGAAGAGGGGAAACAGCCATAAATAAGGAAAGTCTTCCCCTCTTTCCATTTACACGGGGGGAGGGGGAAGTGGGGGGCAGAAGAAAGGGAAGGCAGCGAAGGAGGGGAAGGGAAGGGGGGGAAGAGAAGCAGAGAGGATAAGAGAAAGGAATTTGATGGAGAATATGGTTGAAGCGAAGGGAGGAGGAAAATGGAGACAAGAAGAGAAGTGAAGGAAGAGAAGGAGGAGGAGAAAGAGTAATAAGAGAAAGGGGAAGAAGAAGAGGAAAAGGAAGAGGAGGCGAAAGAGGAGTGGAGGCGGAGGGAAAACGGGGAAGAGGAATGGGAGGAGAAAGAAGAGGAAGAAGAAGAGAAACAGAGGGAGTAAGAGGAAGAAGAAGAAGAAGAGAAATAGAGGGAGGAAGAGGAAGAAGAAGAAGAGAAATAGAGGGAGGAAGAGGAAGAGGAAGAATAGGATGAGAGGCATCGGTGACTCACGGGTGTCTCCCACGAAGCTTTGATCTGATTCTAAGACAAGTTATTCCTCTTTCTCTCTCTCTCCACCTCTTTCATTTTCCTTCCTTGGTTGCCCCTCCTTCTTTATTCTCTTCTTTCTTTTTCCTTTTTTCAATTTCTTCCTTCTCTCCCTTTTCCATTATAAAACAACTAGGTCAATAATAATAATAATAACAGAGATGATGATAATAACAATAACAATAAAAAAATAGAAAGGAAAGGAGAAAAAGAGAAAGCAGACGAAAGAAGAAGAAGAAGAAGAAGAAACGAACAGGAAGAGACATAATGACAGCGGAAGAGGCGACTCGCGAGAGCCAAGACGCTAAAAGGGGGGGAAGAAGAAAGGTAGAAGAGAGGATGAAAAAGAGGAAGTGGAAGAAGGGGAGAGGAGAAAGGGGAAGAAAAGGAGGAGAAAGAGGAAGAGAAGGAGAAGGAGAAAGAGGAGGGAGTGGATTAGGAAAAGAGAGGAAGAGAGAAAAGGAAAAGTAAGATGAGGAGGACGTGATCGCCCTCTCTCCCTTCTCTTCTCTCCTCCCCTCTCTCCTCTCCTCTGTCCTTTCTTCCCCCTTCTCTCCCTTCCCACAAACGTTCGCCCCCTGACCCTGCTCCGTCACCCTCCCCCTCCCCCCCCCCCTCCGATCGCACCCTAAGGGGACATAAGTGCTCGGAATTCGCAAATTGTGAAGGGAGGAGGAAGAGGGAGGAGGAGGAGGAGGAGGAAGAGGGGGGAGGAGGAGGAGGAGGAGGAGGAGGAGGAGGGGGAGGGGGAGGAGGAGGAAGAGGGAGGAGGAGGAGGAGGAGGAGGAAGGAGGAGGAGCGGGGAGGAGGAGGAGGAAGGAAGGAGGAGGAGGAGGAGGAGGGAGGAGGAGGAGGAAGAGGGAGGAGGAGGAGGAGGAGGAGGAGGAAGAGGGAGGAGGAGGAAGAGGGAGGAGGAGGAAAAGGGAGGAGGAGGAAGAGGGAGGAGGAGGAGGAGAAGGAGGAGGGAGGAGGAGGAGGAGGGAGGGAGGAGGGAGGGAGGGAGGAGCAGGAGGGGCAGGGAGGGAGGAGGAGGGAAGAGGAGGAGGTGGAGGGGACAGGAGGAGCAAGAGGAGGAGGAGGAGGAGGGAGGGAGGAGGGGAGAAGAAAGGACTCGCAAGAAAGTAGGAAAGGGAAGGAAGAAGTGAAATAAAGACGAAGGAATAAAGGAATGGAAAGGAATATAGGGGGAGAGGAAGATAAAAAGGGATAAAACAAGTGAATTAGAAACATAATGAAAGTTGGAATGGGGAAAAGGAGAAGAAGGAAAGATATGGATGTGAAAGAAAGCGAAAGAGAGGGAGGAGGAAATAGAGAGAAAGGGAGAAGGAGAGAAGGGGAATAGGAGATATGGGAAAAAGGGGAAGAGAAAGTGGATTAAGGAAAGAAAGAAAAGAGAAGGGGAGAGCGGGAATTACAACGAAACAGGACTGGATTAGGGGAGAGGAGGAGAAGAGGAAGAGAAGGTGAAAAAAAAAAAAAAGGAGAAAGACGAGAAACGACGAAAGAGATGAAGAGTGAAAGGGGGAGGGAGGGAGGGGGAGCGAAGAGCAACGAAAGAGGGGGCGGGAGGGGGAGACAGCGGCGCGTGTGGGTGCTTGCGAGGGCGTGCAATTCGCCCCAATTCAGCGAGGTACTCCGGCCGCGCCTTCCGCAGGAGGAGGAGCTGCGGCGCCCGTGGCCTCGGACGCCCCGGCGACTCACCTACGAAGAGAGAGAAAAAAAAGTTAGTTAACTGCCCTTTCTAGTAAAAGTGATCATAAATATAAAAGCAATAGAAGAGAAAAAAAAAACCTTTAGTTAACTGTCCTTTCTACTAAGTGATCATAAATATAGAAGCAATATAAGAGAGGGAGAAAAAACCTTTAGTTAACTGTTCTCTCTAGTAAAAGTGATCATAAATATAAAAGCAATAGAAGAGAGAAAAAAAAAACCTTTAGTTAACTGCCCTCTCTAGTAAAAGTGATCATAAATATAGAAGCAATAAAAGCTGGCACAGAAATCATTGTCTATGTCAAATATACATTAAAGATGATAACAACAGCAACAATAATAATAATCATAATAGTAATAGCAATATTAACAATAATGATAGTAACAATAATAATAATAATTAGTACGTAAATATAATAATAAAAAAAACAGTGGTTAAAGAAAATAGTAATAAAAAAGTAAGCAAACAGCAAATAGAATAATAAATTAAAAATAGGACAAAGAAAATAGTAATAAAAAAGAAAGCAAATAATAAATAGAATAATAAAAAAATAGGATAAAGAAAATAGTAATAAAAAAGAAAGCAAATAGTAAATAGAATATTAAATAAAACATAGGATAATAAAGATAGAAATAAAAAAGAAAGCAAATAGTAAATAGAATAATAAATAAAAAATAGGATAAAAAAGATAGTAATAAAGAAGAAGCACAGAGTAAATAGAAGCTAATAAATAAAAAGAGGACAAAGCAAATAGTAATGCAAGAAAGCAAATAATAAATAGAATAATAAATAATAAAATAGGACAAAGAAAATAGTAATAAAAAAGAAAGCAAATAATAAATAGAATAATAAAAAAATAGGATAAAGAAAATAGTAATAAAAAAGAAAGCAAATAGTAAATAGAATAATAAATAAAACAGAGGATAAAGAAAATAGTAACAAAAAAGAAAGCAAATAATAAATAGAATAATAAAAAAAATAGGACAAAGAAAATAGTAATAAAAAAGAAAGCAAATAGTAAATAGAATAATAAACAAAACAGACGATAATGAAGATAGTAATAAAAGAAAGCAAATAGTAAATAAATAGAATAATAAACAAAAAATAGGACAAAGAAATAGTAATAAAAAGAAAACAAATAATAAATAAAATAATAAATAAAAAATAGGATAAATAGAAATAGTAATAAAAAGAAAGCAAATAGTAAATAGGCATAATAAATAAAAAATAGGATAAAGAAAATAGTAATAAAAAAGAAAGCAAATAGTAAATAGAATAATAAATAAAAAAATAGGACAAAGAAAATAGTAATAAAAAAGAAAGCAAATAGTAAATAGAATAATAAATAAAAAATAGGACAAAGAAAATAGAAATAAAAAATAAAGCAAATAATAAATAGAATAATAAATAAAAAATAGGACAAAGAAAATAGTAATAAAAAAGAAAGCAAATAGTAAATAGAATAATAAATAAAAAATAGGACAAAGAAAATAGTAATAAAAAAGAAAGCAAATAGTAAATAGAATAATAAATAAAAAATAGGACTAAAAGAAAATAGTAATAAAAAAGAAAGCAAATAGTAAATAGAATAATAAATAAAAAAAATAGGACAAAGAAATAGTAATAAAAAGAAAGCAAATAATAAATAGAATAATAAAAAAAATAGGACAAAGAAAATAGTAATAAAAAAGAAAGCAAATAGTAAATAGAATAATAAACAAAACAGAGGATAATGAAGATAGTAATAAAAAAGAAAGCAAATAGTAAATAGAATAATAAATAAAAAAATAGGACAAAGAAAATAGTAATAAAAAAGAAAGCAAATAGTAAATAGAATAATAAATAAAAAATAGGACAAAGAAAACAGTAATAAAAAAGAGACAAAAGGCAGCCAGCGCCGCCCTTTCGCTCCCTCTTTTTCCTCTCCTTCTTCCTCCCGAAAATCATCCAATTACTTCCTATTACAACACTTGCTATTTATTTATTTCCTGCTTAAATCAGACGTAGAGTTTGTGTTCCTCTCCCTCCGCGCCTCTCTCTCCTCCTCGCTTTCTTCCTTTGGCTCTCCTTCTT
>NC_091570.1:39712940-39720198 GCF_042767895.1 Penaeus vannamei
CTCCCTCCCCCCTCACTCCCCTCCGTCCCCTCCCTCCTCCCTTTCTCTCCTCCTCCCTTCTCCTTCTCCCCCTCCTTCCCCTGCGTCCCCCTCCTCTCCTCTCCTCCCCTACCTCCCTAGTGTCCTCTCCTCCCTCCCCTCCTTCTCCCTCTCTCTCTCCTCCTCCTCTCTCTCCCCTCCTCCTCTTCTCTGAGATTTCCCCTCAGCCCGTCTTCATTAATTCCCCCAAATTGAAAGCCGCGGCGTGTTTCCTTCCCCTCGGACTCCCCCACCCCCCCCTTGGGATTCGTCCTCCTGGCTTCCTCCCGCCTTCTTCGGGGGGGGGGGGGGGGGAAAGGAAAAGAAAAATAAACGTAATATTTTCCCGGTTGTGTGTCTCGGTTTTTTATCCGAATCATCGCTGGTGTTGCTGTTTTTTGTTTTTTGTTTTTTGCTTGTTTTTTTCTTTTATTTCGGTGGTTCTCTTGTTATTATCACTGCTTTCGTCATCATCATCACTATTAACGTTATCAGTATCATTATCATAATTATTATCATTCTTTGCTTCCCGTCTTTATCTGAAGTTCCTCTTTGTATCATTATACTTGTTTTTTGTTTTGTTTCGTAGATTCATCGCCTACATTCGTCCGCATCTTCCCTCATTCTTCTCTGTTCTCCCTTTCATCATACTTTCGCTTCCCACCCCTTTTCCCCTGTCTTCCTCCCTTTCATCATACTTTCGCTTCCCCACCCCTTTCTCCCCCGCCTTTCTCCCTTTCATCATACTTTCGCTTCCCACCCCTTTCTCCCCCGCCTTTCCTCCCCTATTTCCGTCCCGTTCCTTCCCCCGCCCACCCGGAAAATTTCCCCCACTCTTGCCGTTTCTCCCCCAGACTCTCTCCCTCTTTCTCCCCTAAAGAGAGCTTCCCTTTCGCCCTTCCTCTCCCTTCGAAAAATCGCTCCACTTCCTATCTCGTTTTCTTATAGTTAATCTATCTCCTATTTACTTAATTCACCTACGTAGCTGTGTATTCATTTATCGATCTATCTCTATCTTTATCACGATTTCCGCCTCCTGCACCCTTACGCTCCCTTCGCCGTGTCCTTTTCCCTAAAATCACGCCCCTTCCACCCTTAAACAGGTGTCGCCCTTAACCCGCGGCCGCCCCTGAACACCTCCCTTCAGCGGGCAACCCCAAGGCACGTGTTCCGCCCCCCCCACCCCCACCCCAACCCTTCCTACCCTGTCCACACTACAGAAAATCGACCTCGACGCCTTCTCGTGTAACACTAAGTCACCCTCGACACTCACCCTCATTCATAACACTGGGGGGAGGGGAGGGGGGGGAGAGGTGAAGGCAAGGGGAGGGGATGGCGAAAGAAGGGAGAAGGGGAGGAGGGGAGAGGTTACTCTTGAAACACTTAGGAAACACACCGAGACACCCTTAATACACTCTCTCTCTCTCTTTCTTTCTCTCTCTCCCTCTTTCTTTCTCTCCCTTTCTCTCTCCCCCTCTTTCTTTCTCCGTCCCCCTCTTTCTTTCTCTCTCTCTCCCCCTCTTTCTTTCTCTCTCTCCCCTCTTTCTTTCTCTCTCCCTCTTTCTTTCAATCTCTTCCCCTCTTTCTTTCTCTCTCTCCCTCTTTCTTTCTCCCTTCCTCTGTCTTTCTCTCTCCCTCTTTCCCTTCCTCGTCTCCCTCTCCCTCTCTTTCTTTCTCTCTCCCCCCTCCCCCCTTGCTCATCCTTAAGATCAACGACCAGACTCTTCCTGGCCACGCCTGACCGACCCCGGCCACCGGACCCTCGCCCTTATTCCACGAGGACACAGGGCCTGCTTTCGGATGCAGCGGCGCGCGAACTGCCCTCCGCGGCATCCATCAGAAAAAAGTCGATTCTCTGATGTTATTATTTTCTTCTCCGTCATCTCCCCCGGTTTGTAAATCCGGCGCTTCTTGCTTCTTCTTCTCCCTTCTTCTTGCGGATTTATTTGCACTCGCTTTGCCGGCGTAATTGTTGCCGTGAATATATTTCCGAGACGGATAATGGCCGCTAATGGGCGTAATGGGCGTCGGATCACTCGCTCGACGCTGGGTATCGGTTTGAAAATAACGAGTCTCATCTTTATCTTTTTCTTCGTTTTTCTCTCTCCTTCTCCTCTCTCTGCTTCTACTACTTTTTTTCTCTCCTTCTCGTCTCTCTGCTTCTACTACTTTTTTCTCTCCTTCTCCTCTCTCTGCTTCTACTACTTTTTTCTCTCCTTCTCGTCTCTCTGCTTCTACTACTTTTTTCTCTCCTTCTCCTCTCTCTGCTTCTACTACTTTTTTCTCTCCTCGTCTCTCTGCTTCTACTACTTTTTTCTCTCCTTCTCCTCTCTCTGCTTCTACTACTTTTTTCTCTCCTTCTCCTCTCTGCTTCTACTACTTTTTTCTCTCCTCGTCTCTCTGCTTCTACTACTTTTTTCTCTCCTTCTCCTCTCTCTGCTTCTACTACTTTTTTCTCTCCTTCTCCTCTCTCTGTTTCTACTACTTTTTTTCTCTCCTTCTCCTCTCTCTGCTTCTACTACTTTTTTTCTCTCCTCCTTTCTTTACTCTGTCTCTCTTCCTCCCCTCGTCACGTGACCTTTCGTGCTCGCTGCAGACATCCTTCAATTCCTCTTTTTTTTCTTTCGTCTTTTTTGTCTTTCTTCTTTTTATTTTCATTTTTTTACTTTTTTTCTTTACCTTTTTTTTCTTTTTTTCTCTTTTTACTTTTTTTGGGTAGTGCAATTCGACACTGGCTGCCCCACCACTTGCACGCACTGCAGTGTTCTTTTGTTTTTCCTCTCCCCCTTTCTCCCTCCTTCCCTCATCATCGATCAATATTATTCCCGCGCTCTCTCATCTCTTGCTGGTTATTGGCTCGTGTCTCTTCTCATTCGCGGCGAATCTTTGCTTCGCATTCCTCCTCCGTCTTCTTTCTGGTATGTTTTTGTCTTCATTTCCTGTCGCTTCCCACTTCCTTCCTTTCTTTCATTCTTCCATCCTCCATTTTTTTTAATTTTCTCTACTTAATTTCCCTCTCGTCCATTTCCTCATCCTCACTTACTGCCAAAAATAATCATATAATAAGAAGACAACGAAAGAGGAACAACAAAATAAACAACAACAACAGCAAAAATAAGGAAATACACCGAGCCTAAAGGAAAATTTACCCGATGACGAAAAATGCCCGCGAAAGACAACGAGCCTAAGAATAATTTAAAAACTTCTAGAACGGAACGAAAAGGAAATACAATAAACTAAAAATAAAACACAATAATAAATACATAAATAAAACACAACAATAAATATATAAATAAAACACAACAAAAATATATAAATAAAACACAATAATAAATATAAAAATAAAACACAACAAAAAATATATAAATAAAACACAATAAATAAATAAATAAAACACAATAAATACATAAATAAAACACAACAAAAAATATATAAATAAAACACAATAATAAATATATAAATAAAACACAATAATAAATATATAAATAAAACACAATAATAAATATATAAATAAAACACAATAATAAATATATAAATAAAACACAATAATAAATATAAAAATAAAACACAATAATAAATATATAAATAAAACACAATAATAAATATATAAATAAAACACAATAACAAATATATAAATAAAACACAATAATAAATATAAACATAAGACAATAATAAATATAAAAATAAAACACAATAATAAATATAAACATAACAATAATAAATATAAAAAATAAAACACAATAATAAATATATAAATAAAACACAATAATAAATATAAAAATAAACACACAATCAAATAATACCTAAAAAAACAACTATAAACAACAATTAAGAAAAAGAGCAACTTTGAGATCCCAACTAGTCCCCCCCAAGCCCCCTCTACCCCCCCCCCCATCCGCCCGACCTTACCTGCCCCGGCGCCGAGTGACCTTTCCGAGCGGCGGCGGCTCTCCAACTGGACGGTCAGGTTCTCGGGGGAAGGGTTACTATTTTCGTTAAGTTTCGTTATTATATAGTATTATGAATCGCTCTTTTCGTTATCATTGTAAAGTTTCGTGTTTATAAAGTATTATGAATCGCTCTTTTCGTTATCATTGTAAAGTTTCGTTATTATAAAGTATTATGAATTGCTTTATTATTGTCAATATTATCGTTGTTGATGTTGTTATTGCATTATTCCGGTGGCGTCACGTGATCAACTCTCTTTTTCCCCTTTATGTTTTGCTCTCTCTCTCTCACTTACCCTATATTTCCCTTTCTATCTCCCTCCCTTCCTCCCTCTGTCTGTCTCCGTCCCTCCCTCTGTCTGTCTGTCCGTCTCCGTCCCTCCCTCTGTCTGTCTGTCCGTCTCCGTCCCTCCCTCCCTACCTCTGTTTGTTTGTCTGTCTGTCTGTCTGTCTGTCAGTCAGTCAGACAGTCAGTCACTCAGTCAGTCAGTCTGTCCGTCTGTCTGTCTGTCGGTCAGTCTGTCTCAGTCCCTCCCTCTATCTATCTATCTGTCTGTCTCCGTCCCTCCCTCTGTCTGTCTGTCTGTTTGTCTGTCTGCCTCCGTCCCTCGCCCCCCGAGCCATGCAGAGCGCCTCCGGGCATGTCTCCTCCTCTCACTCGGCTCAACCGGAGCTATAAAAAACGCACTCATAATTCAGAACCGCATTAAATGTGGCCTCATAAAGGAGTGTGGTCTGGCGATGAGGAGAGAAAAAACAAGATCACTGAGGAAAGGAGAAAATGAGTGAGAAAAAAGGAAAGAGAGAGGGAGGGAGAGAGGGAGAGGGAGAGAGGGAGGAGGAGGGAGAGAGGGAGGGAGAGGGAGAGAGGGAGGGAGAGGGAGAGAGGGAGGGAGAGGAGGAAGAGAGGATGGAGAGGGAGAAAGGAAGGGAAAGGGAGAGGGAGAGGGAGAGAGGGAAGGGAGGGAGAGGGAGAAAGAGAGAGGGAGAGAAGGGAGGGAGGGAGGGAGGGAGGGAGGGAGGGAGGGAGGAGGGAGAGAGAGAGAGAGAGAGAGAGAGAGAGAGAGAGAGAGAGAGAGAGAGAGAGAGAGCGAGAGAGAGAGAGAGAGAGAGAGAGAGAGAGAGAGAGAACGAGAACGGGAAAGAGAGCGAGAGCGAGAGCGAGAGCAGAAAGAGAGAGAGAGAAAGAGAGACGCAGACAGAGGGAGAGAAAAGAAAGAGAGAGAAAGAGAAATAGACAGACAGAGGGAGAGAAAGAGAAAGAAAGTGAGAGAGAAGGAAAGAAAGAAAGAAAGAGAAAGAGAAAGAGAGAGAGAGAGAGAGAGAGAGAGACAGAGCGAGACTATTTAAACCGTCACGCCCCGAACGAAGACACGATACGCGCTCATCCGACGCTGGGCTCGACGGCCATGCAGAGGGACCCAGCTTCACGTCGCAGCCTCGGATTAAGGCCTCTCTCCTCTCCTCCCTTCTCCTCTCTCTTCTCATTTCTCTCTCTTCTCATCTTCTCATTCTCATTCTCCTCTTTCTTCTTTCTCCTCTCCTCCCTTCTCCTATCTTCTGTTCTCTCTTCTCGGATTAAGGCCTCTCTCCTCTCCTCCATTCTCCTCTTTCTTCTCCTATCTTCTTTCTCCTCTCTCTTCTCCTATCTTCTTTCTCCTCCCTTCTCTCTCTTCTCCTCTTTCTTCTCCTATCTTCTTTCTCCTCTCCTCCCTTCTCCTCTCTCTTCTCCTATCTTCTTTCTCCTCTCTCTTCTCCTATCTTCTTTCTCCTCTCTCTTCTCCTATCTTCTTTCTCCTCTCTCTTCTGCTATCTTCTTTCTCCTCTCTCTTCTCCTATCTTCTTTCTCCTCTCCTCCCTTCTCCTATCTTCTTTCTCCTCTCTCTTCTCCCATCCTCTTTTCTCTCTTCTCCCCTCTACTAAATTCTCTCTTCTCTCTTCTCTCTACCAAATTCTTCTATCAATTCACACCGACATAAATTCTAGTAAATTCTACTAACTATTCTTCTTCTCCGCCTAAAGTCTCTCCCGAACGCCGCAGTTCAACCGGTTTTATAAAGCTTTTCGGGCAGCATCTGGGGCTTTAGGACAAGCAGGGGGAATCTGCCATAACGGAGTCAGTTGATTCTTATACATAATTGTAATTTTGATTCCTTTAAAATGTTCTCATTTCGAAAATAAAAGAAAGATAGTAGAGACAAGATGGAGGGAGGGGGGGAGAGAGGAAGAGAGGAAGAGAGGAAGAGAGGAAGAGAGGGAGAGGGAGAGGGAGAGGGAGAGGGAGAGGGAGAGAGAGGGAGAGGGAGAGGGAGAGGGAGAGGGAGAGGGAGAGGGAGAGAGAGAGAGAGAGAGAGAGAGAGAGAGAGAGAGAGAGAGAGAGAGAGAGAGAGAGAGAGAGAGAGAGAGAGAGAGAGACAGAGAGAGAGAGAGAGAGAGAGAGAGAGAGAGAGAGAGAGAGAGAGAGAGAGAGAGAGGGAGAGAGAGAGAGAGAGAGAGGAGAGAGAGAGAGAGAGAAAACAGGGCACGGTGATTAGCCCCCTACCCCTTCCCTCCCTCCCTCCCCGACCCTCCTCGCCACATCCCGAGGTGTTGACGAGCGGAAGTACTTGAATTTGTGCCCAGTTTCCAAGCAGGCCCTTCCCCCTCTTCCCCATGCCTCCCCCCCTTCCCCATGCCCCTCCCCCTCCCCCTTGCCTTTGTTTAGGGCTTCCCCGTCAGCCTCGTCGCTGCCGCCTGATTAATGAGGCGCGGACGGAGGTGAGAGGGGAAGGGAGGCGATGGAGGGGAGAGGGGGGGGGGAACCTGATAAACAAATCACACGCTTCTTAATCCTTTCCTATACGCTTCCATTGCTTCCTTGGCGAGCGAGCGAGCGAGGGATGGCGCGTGTGCATCGCTCGGACGCCCTTCCGGAGAAGCAGGAGGTCCTGCATCGCCGTGTTACCTAGCGACAGCGCCCCCGGTCGCCGATCGCCGCCCCCTCAGAGTCCCCGAGGGCCGCTGTTTGTTGATGTTGTGGCAGGAGCCGTCAGCGGCCGGACCTCCTCTTGGGGGAAACTTCCAACCTTCCGCCACTCCTTTTTTCCTTCTTTTTTTCCTTCCTTTTTCCCTTCCGCGCCCCCGTCCTCCCTAATTCCCCATTGTAAAACGGCCTCGCGGCGTCTAAACACAGTAAGAGGCTGTTCGCCAATTGGCCAGCACGAGCGGGCTGCGTTTCGTCTTGTAAGGGCTTATCTGCGCCCATCTGAGCCCGCGGCACGAGATGATGGGCGGTGGGCGGCTGGGCGGGCGGC
>NC_091570.1:39720698-39728198 GCF_042767895.1 Penaeus vannamei
GTCGCGGGGAAAGGAAAGGAAAGGATAACCGGCCAATCATCCTAATCGCCGAGGACGGACGAAGGGAGGCGCCCGCACGGCCCAAAATTGTTGACAGAGGACGCCTTCCTGCGAGGGGGACGCGGGGGGGAGGGGGGAGGGGGGGGGGGGGGGTTTGGGGGGGGCTGGGATTTTTTTTTTTTTATGTTGGATTTTTGGGGTTTTAATTTTTGCGAGATTATTTTTATTTATGTTGTGATTATTTGTTGTTAATTTTTTTCTGGTTGGTGTGGGGGGGAGGGGGTGGGGGATTACGGGCGGGGATTACGGGATTTTTTTTTTTTTTATGTTGGGATTATTTGTTTTTTTTTTTTGGGGGGTTTAGGGTTTTTTTTTTTTTTATTTTTGTTATTTTTTTTTTTTTTTGGGGGCTGGGGTTTTTTTTTTTTTTTTAATGTTGGGATTATTTGTTGTTGTTATTTTTTTCTGGTTGGGTTTAGGGAAGTATTTATTTTTTTTTATTATTGATATTGTTATTTTTATGTATTTATTGATTTTTTGTTTTGTTTCTTTCAATGGTTTGTAAAGTATGTTTACGCTTCTTCTTCGTGCACTGAATGTCAGCGAGCATTTTAAGCGTTATTATTCGCAGGATTCTCCTCTCCTTGTCTTTGAAACAGAGGGAAATTGCAGAAGATATTAAGGACAGACAGAAAGAGACAGAAAGACAGACAGACAGACAGACAGACAGAGACAGACAGACAAAAACAAAAAAATTTCAGACAGAAAAAAGACAACAACAGGCAAAACAAAACAAACAAAAAGAAAAGGACAGACAGACAGACCCGCCCCGGCCTGCCGGGGCCCCCTGGGGCCGGGGCGGAAAAAAGCACAGGGAAAACGCCGCAAAAAGACGCCCGGCGGAAAAAAGCCGGCGAAAAGGACGGGGGGGGGCCCGCGGCCCCAAACCCAAAAAGGAAAACGCAAAAAACAAAACGCAAAAACGCAAAAACAAAACAAAACGAAACACGCAAAACAAAACGCGCACCCCCGCAAAAAACAAAACGCAAAACCCCCCCAAATACCACCAAAAAAGGGGCAAATAACCCCACCCGCCACGCCACGCACACAAAAACCAACCCAAAAAACACACCAAAAAACGCAAAAAACACACACACACGCAAAACACACACAAACACACACACACACACACACACACACACACACACACACACACACACACAACACACACACACACACACACACACACACACACACAAGCGACGAGGGACGACGCCCCCCCCCAGGTCAGTGCCTTCCTTTGGCACTCGTGGACCACGGTTCAGTGCCTCCTCGTCCGAAGTGCCGTTGGTTCGTGGTCGACCTCATCACGCCTCACTTTCTGCACAATAGATTTCGTCTTACTCATTATTCGCAGCCTCATTAAAGCGCGGTCTCTGCTGCGTCGGTCCCACGCACCCAATTACGAGCTGACACGCACTCAAGCATCAAAATCGTGTTGAGAACCAAACTCGACTCCCCCCCCCCCCCCCCCCACACACCCCCCAAAAAATTTATCCCCCCCTCCCCCCCCTCAAACCTAACTCCATAACCCCTCCCCCCCCCCCACACACACACCCCTATCCTCGTCTCCCCCCAACCCTAACTCCCTCACCCTAACTCACTCTCATACCCCCCCCCCACACACACTACCCCCCACTACAACCCTAACTCACCCCCCCCAAAACCCCCTAACTCACCCAAACCCCCTTCCCCCCCCCCACACCATACCCCCCCAAAACCCAACCACACTCAAACCCCCCAACCCCCCCATACCCCCCCCCCCCACACACACACTCAAACCCCCCCCCCCCCCCCCCCCCACACACACACACACACACACCCCACACACACTATCCTCGCCCGAACCCCCACAGCATTCCAACCCCCCCCTCCCCCTTTCCCGGGGACACGGCCACCTCGCAAGGCACACCAACAATGCCCTTGCAGTGTGTATGCCCGCAGCAGCACGGAGGCATGAGAGCACAACAGCCGACGGAGATGCGCGCACTCGCTCGCGCACTCGCTGGGGAGACATGGAGACTAGGGCGAGTGGACGCCGTGCTCGTTCTCTCCTCCTCTTCCCTCTCCCCTCTTCCTCCCCCTCCCTCTCTCCTCTCCCCTCTCTCCCCCCCTCCCTCCCCCCCTCCCCTTTTCCCCCCCTTCCCCTCCTCTCCTCTTCTCCCCTCCTCTCTCTCTCTCTCCTCTCCCCCTCTCCCCTTTCCCCCCCCTTCCCCCTCTCCCTTTCCCCTCCCCCCTCCCTCCCCCCCTCTCTCCTCCTCCCTCTCCTCTCCTCCCCCTCCCCTCCCCCCCCCCTCCCCCCAACTCAAAACCCGAAGGGGAGGGGATTTTATGGACAGGGGGAGGGGGCGGGGGAAACAAAGGGGGAAAAGGGGGAAAAAAGGGGAAAGGGGGGAAAAGGAAGGGAAGAGGGGGGAAAGGGAAGGGGGGAAAAGGAAAGGAAAAAAGGGGGGGGAAGGAGAAGGAAAAAGAAGGAAAAGAAGGAAGAAGAAGAAGAAGAAGAAGAAGAAGAAGAAGAAGAAGAAGAAGAAGAAGAAGAAGAAGAAGAAGAAGAAGAAGAAGAAGAAGGAGGAGGAGGAGAAGGAGGAGGAGGAAGAGAAGAAAAAAATCACCATGATAATGATGGCCATGACGACGTAGAAAAAAAATGAAAAGTAGCAGATCGGTATATCATACCTTATCCCCCCTCCTCCCTCTCCCCCTCTCCCTTTCCCCCTTCCCCCTCCTTCTCCTCCTCTCCCCCTCCCCCTCCTCTCCCTCACCCTCTCCCCCGTCTCCCCTTCCCCTTTCCCCCTCCCCTCCCTCTTCCCTCCCTGTCCCTCTCCCCACCCCCTTTCCCCTTTTCCCCCTTCCCCTCTCCTCCCCCCTCCTCTCCCCCTCCTCTCCCCCTCCTCTCCCTCACCCTCTCCCTGTCTCCCCCATCCCCCCTTCCCCCTCCTCCTCCACCCTCTCCTCCTCCTCCCCCTCCCCTTCCTCTCCCTCCTCCTCTCCCCCCTCCCTCTCCCTCCCCCTTCCCCCTTTTCCCCTTTCCCCCCCCTCCTTCTCCTCCTCACCCTACCCCTTCTCCCTCCTCCCTCTCTCCCCCTCCCTCTCCCTCCTCCCCTCCCCTTCCCTTTCCCCCTTTCCCTCCCTCCACCCCCTCTCCCTTCCCCTCTCCCTCTCCTCTCTCCCCCCTCTCCTCCTCCATACCTTTCCCCCTCTCCTCCCCCCCCACTCCCCTCCCTCCCTCCTCACCCTTTCCCCTCCCTCTCCCTCCCCCTCTCCCTCCTCCCCTCTCCCCCCTCTCCCTTCCCCCTCCCTCTCCTCCCCCTCCCCTCCCCCCCTTTTCCTCCTCCTCCTCCACCCCTACCCCTCCCCTCCCCTTCCCCCCTCCTCTCCCCCCTGTGAATGCCAACCTGACCGAGTAAAACCGTAACGATTAAGAAGAAGAAGAAGAAGAAGAAAAAGAAAAGGAAGAAGAAGAAGAAGAAGAAGAAGAAGAAGAAAAGGAAGCGCACAGTCATTGCCAAAGCGTTAATCAGCGAGACGTAAATCACAGCGGATCCCGAGCGCGTGTTGGTTTACCGAAGGAGGGAGAGGGAGGAAGGAGGAAGAACGGGTAAGGAGGAGGAGGATGAAGATAAAGATTATGAGGAGGAGGATATAAGAAAATAGGGTAGGATAAAAGGGAAGGAGGAAGAACGGGTAATGAGGAGGAAGATGAAGATGAGGAGGAGGAGGATATAAGAAAATAGGGTGGGATAAAAGGGAAGGAGGAAGAACGGGTAAGGAGGATGAGGATGAAGATAAAGATGAGGAGGAGGAGGATATTAAAAAAATGCGGTGGGATAAAAGGGAAGGAGGAAGAACGGGTAAGGAGGATGAGGGTGAAGATGATGATGATGAGGATATAAGAAAATAGGGTGGGATAAAAGGGAAGGAGGATGAGGGTGAAGATGATGAGGATAAAAAAAAATACGGTAGGATAAAAGAGAAGAGGAAATAACTGGTAATGATGATGATGATGATGATGATATAAAGATAAGGTAGAATTAAAGGGAAGGAGGAAGAACGGGTAAGGAGGAGGAGGATGAAGATAAAGATGATGATGATGAGGATATAAGAAAATAGGGTGGGATAAAAGGGAAGGAGGAAGAACGGGTAATGAGGATGAGGATGAGGATATAAAAAAATACGGTGGGATAAAAGGGAAGAGGAAATAACTGGTAATGATGATGATGATGATATAAAGATAAGGTAGAATTAAAGGGAAGGAGGAAGAACGGGTAATGAGGATGAGGATGAGGATGATGAGAATATAAGAAATAATGTAGAATTAAAGGGAAGGAGGAAGAACTGGTAATGAGGATGAAGATGATGATGATGATGATAAAAAAAAATACGGTAGGATAAAAGGGAAGAGGAAATAACTGGTAATGATGATGGATGATATAAAGAATTTGAAAAATACGGTATAATATAAGGGAGAAGGAAATAAATGGGAGATCCAGAGCGAAGGAGGGAGAGGAAATAATTGATAATGATGATGGTGATGATGATGATGTAAAGAATTTGAAAAATACAGTAGATGTTAAGAATAGAAATTGTGACAACAATAACAGTAGGTTTATAATGGTGATAACAAGAATATAAAGAAAGAAGGAAAGAAAAGACAGATATAGAATAAGAAATAGAAGGTGAAGAGGAAAGAGTAAAACAAATGTAAGCAAAGTGAGATAAACGGGAAACATAAGGAGAAGAAGAAGGAGGAAGAAGGAAAAGAAGGAGGGGGAGGAGGAGGAAAAGAAGAAGGAGGAGGAAAAGAAGAAGAAGAAGGAGGAGGAGGAAAAGAAGAAGAAGGAGGAGGAGGAAAAGAAGAAGAGAATGAAAGAAGAAGAAGAAGGAAAAGAAAGAAGAAGGAGGAAAAGAAGAAGAAGGAGGAGGAGAGAAAGAAGAAGAAGGAGGAAGAGGAAAGAAGAAGAAGGAGGAGGAGGAGAAGAAGAAGAAGAAGGAGGAGGAGGAAAAAGAAGAAGACGAGGAGTAGGAGGAGGAGAAAAGAAGAAGAAGAAGGAGAGGAAAGAAGAAGAAGAAAGGAGGAGGAAAAGAAGAAGGAGGAGGAGAGGAGGAAAAGAAGAAGGAGGAGGAGAGGAGGAAAAGAAGAAGGAGGAGGAGGAAAAGAAGAAGGAGGAAACGAAGAAGGAGGAGGAGGAAAAGAAGAAGAAGGAGGAAAAGAAGGAGGAGGAGGAGGGAAAGAAGAAGAAGAAGGAGGAAAAGAAGAAGAAGGAGGAGGAGGAAAAGAAGAAGAAGGAGGAGGAGAAGAAGAAGAGGAAGAAGAAGAAGAAGAAGAAGAAGGAGGAGGAGGAAAAGAAGAAGAAGAAGGGGGACGAAAAGAAGAAGAAGAAGGGGGACGAAAAGAAGAAGAAGAAGGAGGAGGAGGAGGAGAAGAAGAAGCAGCAGCAGCAGCGCGAGTGCCGCCCTTGCGGAGCGGCGACGAGAGAGGCACGGAGGAGCGCCTCGCCGGGCCTGCAGCGGGAGGGAGGGAGGGAGGGAGGGAGGATGGGAGAGGGGGAGGAGGGAGGAGGGAGGAGGGAGGGAGGGAGGGAGAGAGGAGAGAGGAGAGAGGGAGAGAGGAGAGAGGAGGAGAGGAGAGGAGGGGAGGGAGGGAGGGAGGGAGGGAGCGACCGCGCACCGTCATTATCTCAACTCGGGCACCTGTTGCGCCCTCCACGCCGGCCCCGAGGACACGCCCCCTCTGCTCTCCCTCCCTCTGCCTCCTCCTCTCCCCCCTCTCCCTCTGATCCCCTCTCCCCTCCCCTCCCTCTGCCTCCTCCTACTCCCCCCCTCTCCCTCCTCCTACTCCCCCTCTCCCTCTGATCCCCTCTCCCCTGATCCCCCTCCACCGACCCCCACCCACCTCCCGCCTGCTTTGTCCAGGGCGGCCTCCTCCTCTCCTCCTCCTCCTCCTCCTCCTCTCCTCCTCCTCCTCCTCCCCCTCCTCTCCTCCTCCTCTCCTCCTCCTCTCCTCCTCCTCCTCTTCTCCTCCCTCCTCCTCCCTCCTCCTCCTCCCCTCCTCCTCCCTCCTCCCTCCTCCCCTCCTCCTCCTCTCCCTCCTCCCCTCCCTCCTCCTCTCTCCCTTCCCTCCTCCTCCCTCCCTCCTCCTCCTCCCTCCTCCTCCCCTCCTCCCCTCTCCTCCTCCTTCCCCCCTCCCCCCCCCCTCCTCCTCCCCTCCTCCCCCCTCCTCCTCCTCCCTCCTCCTCCTCTCCTCCTCCTCCCTCCCCCCCTCCTCCTCCCTCCCCCCCTCTCCTCCTCCCTCCTCTCTCCTCCTCCTCCTCCTCCCCCCCCTCCTCCCCCTCCTCCTCCTCCTCCCCCCGCCCCTTCTCCTCCCGCCCCCTCTCCTCCTCCCCCCCCTCCTCCCCTCCTCTCCTCCTCCTCCCTCTCCCCCCCTCCTTCTCCTCCTCCTCCATCTCCTCCTCCTCCTCCCTCTCCTCCTACCTCCCTCCTGCCCCCTCTTCTCCCCCTCCTCCTCCTCCTCCTCCTCCTCCTCCTCCCTCCTCCTCCCCCCCTCCTCCTCGATCTCTCTCTCTTTCCCCTTTCGCGTTTTGTTTCTCCTTCGCTTTCACTTGCTCTTTTGTTTCTTTTCTTGTTTCTTATTCTTTTGTCTCTTCCTTTCTTTGGCTACTACTTGTTTCTTCTTTTCCTTTCTTTTGTTATATCTTTATTATTGTTTCTACTTTTCTTTCCGTCTTCTTTCTCTTCGGAAGTTTCTGGTTTTCCCCCTTCTCCTCCTACCCATCCCTCTCCTCCCTTCCCTACCCATACACCTCCCTCTTCCCTTCCCCTCCTCTCCCTTCCCCCTCCCCTCTTCTCCCCTCACCCCAACCCTTCCACTTCCCTTCCCCCTCCCCTACCAGTACACCTCCCTCCTCCCCTTCCCTCCCCAAAACCTCCCTCCACCCCTCCCTCTCTAAACCCCCCTTACCCTCCCCTCCTTGACCCAACCTCCATCTCTCCCTTCCCCCCATCTCTCCCTTACCCCCCTCCATCTCTCCCTTACCCCCCCATCTCTCCCTTACCCCCCATCTCTCCCTTACCCCCCATCTCTCCCTTCCCCCCCTCCATCTCTCCCTTACCCCGCCATCTCTCCCTTACCCCCCATCTCTCCCTTACCCCCATCTCTCCCTTACCCCCATCTCTCCCTTCCCCCCCATCTCTCCCTACCCCCCCATCTCCCCCTACCCCCTTCATCTCCCTTTGCCCCCCATCTCCCTTACCCAACCCCCTCTATCTCTCCCTTACCCCCCTCTCCCCCCCATCTCTCCCTTACCCCCATCTCCCCTACCCCCATCTTTTCCCTTACCCAACCCCCTCCATCTTCCTTTACCCCCTCCACCCTCTCCCTTACCCCCTCCATCTCCCTTACCCAACCCCCCCTATCTCTCCCTACCCCCCATCTCTCAACCC
>NC_091570.1:39730698-39745698 GCF_042767895.1 Penaeus vannamei
GAGAAAAGAGAGAAAAGAAAGAAAGATAGAGAAGGAGAACGAGAGATAGAGAGAGGAGAACGAGAGAGAGAGAGAAGAGAAAGAAAGGTAGAGAAGGAGAACGAGAGATAGAGAAGGAGAACGAGAGAGAGAGAGAGGAGAAAGAGAGAGCGGTCAGCAGGAGGTGAATCCTGGGCGCCCCGTCGGACAGGAGGCGTCGCAGCCATCCCAGGGAAGGGCAGGACACCGCCACTTTAAGGGCACAGCTTGGACTTTATGGTTCAAGGTTCAGGGTTCAAGTCCTGTAGTGCCCACGCGCATGCGCACTCACCCTGGCTCTAATTAGGCGCTAGAGTACGAATGCCGGTAAGTTAGAGAAATGTGGTGTAAGTGGAAGTGGTATACGCGTAGGTGGAGGAGACGGCCTGCAGGTGGAGCGAGGCAGTACGTAAGTGGGGAATACGGCCTGTAAGTGGAACGAGACGGTCTGTGGGTGGAGAGAGACGGTCTGTGGGTGGAGGGAGACGGTCTGTGGGTGGAGAGAGACGGTACACAGACAGAGGGAGATGGTACACGAATAAAATGGCGTGGTACCAAGGTGGAAGAAGCGGTGCGCAGGCGAGGAGAGACGGTACTCTGGTAACTTATGGGGGCGAGATGTGGACAGCCCGGTCACCTGTGGCTAGCCAGGTAAGCGCGACGCCCCAGGTAGGCCGGGACGCCGCCGCACACCTCATAAACACCGGTTTTCTCATTACCTCGTCCAAGCTGGCGTGGCGACCGACGGGGATTTCGGGAGAAGGAGTCGGAGGGAAACCCAGGAAAGGGGGAAGGATTCGCTGCGGCGGAGAGGCCCTTGGACCCCGCCTCACCTCTGCCCGATGTCCTGTCTCTCGCTGTTGATCTATTTATGCGAAGCTAACTTTACCGTCCTGTCTCGGTCATCCTCACTTGCTCCTCCTCCTTCTTCTTCTCTTCTTCTTCTCTTTCTGTTTCTTCTTTCTCTCCCCCTTTCTCTCGCTTTTATCCCTCCCTCCCTCCGTTATCCTGCCCACCTCTCCCCTTCTCCCCCCTCTCCCCCTCCCGCTCTATTTGAAAACCTCCGTCATATTTAAACCTGACGCGTTTAGGGACGATATATAAAGACGCCGCGAAACCCTCCCTTTCCCTTCTTCCCTTCTTTCTCTTCTCCTCCTTTCCCTCTCACCTCTCTCTCTCTCATTTCCCTTCATTCCTCTCTACACTCTTCTCCGTTCTCCTTTTCTCTCTTTATTCCTTCCTCCCTTCCCCTCCCCATCACTTTTTCCCGTTCTCCTGCTTCTCGTCCATTTTTTTCCATCTACTCCACACTTCGTCTTCCTTTTCTGTTCTTTCTTCTTCTCCTTCCCTTCTTATCCTCATTCTCCTCTCCATTCCTTGTCCCCTTTTCCTCTCCCTCTCAATATTCTCTCTCCCTCCCCTTTTCCTCTTCCCTTCCTCATCCTCTCCTTCCTCCCCACTCCCCTTTCCCATCCTCCCCCTCCCTCCCCCTCCCCCCCTCTCCTTCTCCCCCCCTCCCTCTCCCTCTCCCTCTCCCTCTCCCTCTCCCTCCTTCTCCCTCTCCCTCCTTCTCCCTCTCCCTCTCCCTCTCCCTCTCCCTCTCCCTCTCCCCCTCCCTTCCCTCCCTGAACACAAACCGCCATTGACGCAGGTTCCTCCAATCCCCCCAATCGTCTATAGGTGAAGCCGCTTATACACAGGGATGAAAAGAGAGCCGTCTCGCCGCCTCAATCGGGTTCGGATCCCGTATGTTGGAGGTTCGGATTCCACGGCTTTTCATTCATTATTCCCGCCGATGAATTTATGATGGTTATTTTTCTTTTTATCATATCGTTCTTTTTTTACGTTTTTTTTATTTCTGTGTGGTTTTAAGTTTTTCTCTTCTATGTAGTTAGTGTCTAAGTTATATTGACATTTCTTTAGTCTCGTATTCGTTCTTGTTTTGTTTGTTTTTGCTTTTGTATACATTTTATCTCTTAATTTCATTTTCTGTCTCGTCTATGTATTTTTTCTGTTATATTGATATTTTCTTCCGTCTTGTATTCGTTCTCGTTCTGTTTGTTTTTGCTTTTGTATACATTTTATCTCTTAATTTCATTTTCTGTCTCGTAGTCCGTAGGTTAACCGTTATTTTCACACTTGCGCCGATCGTGATCTATGACCACGGTGGTAATAACCGTTATGATTCCACGAGATTAGGGGGTAATTAGGAAGAGGAGGAGGAGGAGGAGGAGGTCAAACTTAACCCCCCCTCCCCTTCCTCCCACTTCCTCCTCCCTCTCCCTCTTTCTCTTCCCTTTTCTCCTCCCTCCCCTTCTCTCTCTTCCTTTTTCTCCTCCCCTCCTTCCCCTCCCCTCGCCTTCTCCCTTTCCCTCCTCCCCCTCTCCCTCTTTCTCCTCCTTCCCCCTCCCCCTCTCTCTCTCTCTCCCTTTCTCTTCCTTCCTCCCCTCCTCCCCCTCCCTCTCCCACTCCACCCCCTCCCCTTGATGCTTATGAGAACGGCGCCTCAGGTTATCCCGATATACTGTATATATTTGTTTTTGCTTATTTTTTTCTTTATTCTTCTGCTCTTTCTTTTTTTTCTCTGTGTCGATTTCTTCTTGTTCTTTCCTCTTTTCTTTGTTTTTTTCCATTAGTATTTCTCCCTTTTCTCTGTTTTTATAAACATTTTTTTCCATATTTGTAACCATTTGTAGCCTATGGTTTTCTCTTCTCGCTATTTCACATTTTCGTTGATATTTAGTATTCTCCATTTTCCTTTCTTTTTCCTTTCCGAAAAAAAGTAAAAGCGGAATTTTAGGCTCGTTCGTCACCGGGACGCGTCCATTATTAATTAAACACGTGTAGTTCGGCGAGAAAGAAAGAGAGGAAACTCTGCCAAGCAAAATAAGGGAGAAAAAAGGAAGAAAGAAAAAAAAAAGAGTAAAAAAGGAAATAAAGTGTAAAAAAAAAATAGGCCTGACGTGCGCACCTTCGTTCGTCTTTTCACTTTGTTTACATGTCGAGAGTTTTTTTTGGCGGCCGTTCTTTTAGGTTAATAAAAAAATGTTTGAAGGTGTGTTTAGTCCATATTTGTTCTTTTTTTTCTTATTCGTTGGCTTTTCTTTAATATTTCAGGGTAGAATTTAACCGTTTCCATATACGATGATATGAAGTTGAATAATAGAAAATTATAATTCAGAAAAAAGAAAGAATTCGCGCAGCTAAAGGAACGATGTCGTGCAAGTGCCCGCCTACGTGATCCAAAATAACATGCAAGGACATTATGTACGCGCGTTGACATTGCTGCAGAAGTAATAAAGAGAAAACAGTTAGATTAACGTTGGGAAATCACGTAAGCAGAGGCATTTCCTGTACAAAATGAGAATTAAAAGTAATGAGGAGAGATATTAATAGCTCGGCGCAACAGCAAGGAGAGAGAGAGAGAGAGGGAGTATTAGGCCCTCTAATAACACGTACGAGAGTTTTTAACTGTCAGGCGGTTGGACAGATGCCTGCACGTAAATAAGCGAGGATAATCTCGCGAGCCTGAAGGAGGGTCGATGCTATATGCTGCTGGGCGTTGCTGTGGACCTGCTTTGACTTGTGGGGTTTGGGGGTGGGGGAGAGAGGGAGGTTGGCGGTAGTGAGTGGTGGTTGGTGGAGGTGAGTGGTAGTTGGTGGAGGTGAATGGTAGTTGGTGGAGGTGAGTGGTGGTTGGTGGAGGTGAGTGGTGGTTGGTGGAGGGTAGTGGTGGTTGGTGGAGGTGAGTGGTGGTTGGTGGAGGTGAATGGTAGTTGGTGGAGGTGAGTGGTGGTTGGTGGAGGTGAGTGGTGGTTGGTGGAGGTGAGTGGTGGTTGGTGGAGGTGAGTGGTGGTTGGTGGAGGTGAATGGTAGTTGGTGGAGGTGAGTGGTGGTTGGTGGAGGTGAGTGGTGGTTGGTGGAGGTGAGTGGTGGTTGGTGGAGGTGAATGGTAGTTGGTGGAGGTGAGTGGTGGTTGGTGGAGGTGAGTGGTAGTTGGTGGAGGTGAGTGGTGGTTGGTAGAGGTGAATGGTAGTTGGTGGAGGTGAGTGGTGGTTGGTGGTTGGTGGTTAGTGGTGGTTGGTGGAGGTGAGTGGTGGTTGGTAGAGGTGAGTGGTGGTTGGTGGAGGTGAGTGGTGGTTGGTGGAGGTGAGTGGTAGTTGGTGGAGGTGAGTGGTGGTTAGTGGAAGGTGCTTGAATACTGGAAGTGAGAGAAGGGGAAGAGGAGGGAGGGTGACAGGAGGGAAGAGGAGAGAGTATGAGAGAGTGAGGGCGTGAAAGCGTGAAAGAGAGAGTAAGGGAGACAGGGAGAGACTGTAGGAGAGAGATATAGAAAGAGAGAACAAGAGGGAGACAGAGAATGGAAAAGGGAAAAGAGAGACCGAAACGAAACAGACAGACAGGCACAAGAGGCCCATTGTGCATGCCTCTCATTACTTACGCATGCACGTATACGAATCTTAATATGAGAGAAAAATTGCGTGAGTTGGTCCCCAGGGGCGTTCTCTCACAGCACACAGCCGGAGGGGGTCGTCTCCCTCACGACTTCTCGGGGCAGGTCGTGACGAAGGTGAGGCTGAGTGCGAGACTCCCATGTCTGACACCTCATTCTTGTCGCGCTGCCTCATTCCTCAAGTCGCCTCACAGGCTTATGCTGACGTCGCGAGAGGTGGAAGGGTAGCTGGGTGTCTCCCCCCCCCCCTTCTCCCTCCACCTGTTTTACTCAGAGCTAATTCTGTTTCATCCTCTGTGTCTAGCTGTGTCTCTCTACGTTTCCCGTGTCTATTTCTCCATGTGGTTCAAATGATCCAGTTTCTCTTTCACTCTTTGTTTTCCCATTTCTCCTTTCTCTCTCCCTCTTTCCCTCTAACCCTCTCTCCCTCATCCTGTCACTCTCACTCCACCCTTCCTTCTCTTCCACCCACCTTCCCTTCCCTCCTTCCCTCCTTCCCTCCCTCCCTCCCTCCCTCCCTCCCTCCCCTCCCTCCCCTCCCCTCCCCTTCCCTTCCCCTCCCTTCCCTACCCGTCCCCCCCTCCCTCCCCTTCCCTTCCCTTCCCCTCCACTCCCCTCCCCTCCCATTTGTTCTCTTCTTCCCCCCCAAAGTGATTTTAGAAATTTCCTCCCCTCCCTTCCCTCCCTCCCCTCCCGTCTCCCTCCCTCCCTCTCCTCATCCCCTCCCATCGCACCCTCCCCTCCCCTCCCCTTCCCTCCCCTCCCATTTGTTCTCTTCTTCCCCCTCAAAGTGATTTTTAGAAATTTCCGAAGAAGGGAGACGCGTCGGGAGTGTCTCTGAGGGCGACGTAATCTCCCGCGAGACAGTATGAGGGATGGCGGGACACACCGAGGACGGGAGGAAGAATGGGAGATATTTTTTTTCTTGTTCTTCGTTTCCCCTTTTCGTCTTCTTCCTTTCGTCTTGTTTTTATTGTTATCATTCTACTTTTTTATTTACTTCTTATTATCATTTTACTTATTCTTATTAATATTGCCTGTCATTATCATTATTATTATTATAATCGATGGTAATATTATTGTCATTCTTCACCATCTTTTTTTCTTCCTCGTCTTTCGTCATTCACCTTTTCCTTCACCTTTTCTTCCTTTTTTTAGCATCTTCGCCTCTCATGTCGGAGGTTTCTGCGCGCATGTCCCGTTGTTTTGGGACATGGGTTGTTGTTTTCCTTTTTTGTTGTCTGGTGAGTGATACTTTTTTTTTTCTTTTTTTTCCCTTTCTTTGGTTTGGCGACTGATGATTTTTTTTTTTTTTTTCCTTTTCTTTGGTTTGGCGACTGATGCTTTTTTTCCTTTTTTTCCTTTTCTTTGGTTTGGCGACTGATGCTTTTTTTTCTTTTCTTTTTTTCCTTTTCTTTGTTGTTTGGCGACTGATGTATTTTTTCCTTTTTTTCCTTTTTTTTGGTTTGGCGACTGATGCTTTTTTTTTCTTTTTTTCCTTTTCTTTGGTTTGGCGACTGATGCTTTTTTTCCTTTTTTTCCTTTTTTTTGGTTTGGCGACTGATGCTTTTTTTTCTTTTTTTCCTTTTTTTTTTTTGGTTTGGCGAGTGATGATTTTTTTTTTTTTTCCTTTTTTTTTTTTTTTGGTTTGGCAACTGATGATTTTTTTTTCTTTTTTTTCGTTTTCTTTGGTTTGCCGACTGTTGTTTTTTTTTTCTTTTTTTCCTTTTCTTTGGTTTGGCGACTGATGCTTTTTTTTTCTTTTTTTCTTTTTCTTTGGTTTGGAGATTGATGCTTTTTTTTTCTTTTTTTTCTTTTTCTTTGGTTAGGCGACTGATGCTTTTTTTTTCTTTTTTTCCTTTTCTTTGGTTTGGCGACTGATGCTCTTTTTTCTTTTTTTCCTTTTCTTTGGTTTGGCGACTGATGCTTTTTTTTCTTTTTTTCCTTTTCTTTGGTTTGGCGACTGATGCTTTTTTCTTTTTTTTTTTTCCTTTTTTTTTTTTGGTTTGGCGACTGATGCTTTTTTTCTTTTTTTCCTTTTCTTTGGTTTGGCGACTGATGCTTTTTTTTCTTTTTTTCCTTTTCTTTGGTTTGGCGACTGATGCTTTTTTCTTTTCTTTTTTTCCTTTTCTTTGGTTTGGCGACTGATGCTTTTTTTTCTTTTTTTCCTTTTCTTTGGTTTGGCGACTGATGCTTTTTTTTCTTTTTTTCCTTTTCTTTGGTTTGGCGACTGATGCTTTTTTTTTTTTTTTTCCTTTTTTTTTGGTTTGGCGACTGATGCTTTTTTTTCTTTTTTTCCTTTTCTTTGGTTTGGCGACTGATGATTTTTTTTTTTTTTTTCCTTTTCTTTGGTTTGGCGACTGATGCTTTTTTTTTTATTTTTTTCCTTTTCTTTGGTTTGGCGACTGATGCTTTTTTTTCTTTTTTTCCTTTTCTTTGGTTTGGCGACTGATGCTTTTTTTTCTTTTTTTCCTTTTCTTTGGTTTGGCGACTGATGCTTTTTTTTCTTTTTTTCCTTTTCTTTGGTTTGGCGACTGATGTATTTTTTTTTTCTTTTTTTCCTTTTTTTTTTTTTTTTTTTTGGTTTGGCGACTGATACTTTTTTTTTTTTTTTTCCTTTTTTTTTGGTTTGGCGACTGATGCTTTTTTTCCTTTTTTTCCTTTTCTTTGGTTTGGCGACTGATGCTTTTTTTTCTTTTTTTCCTTTTCTTTGGTTTGGCGACTGATGCTTTTTTTTCTTTTTTTCCTTTTCTTTGGTTTGGCGACTGATGCTTTTTTTTCTTTTTTTCCTTTTCTTTGGTTTGGCGATTGATGCTTTTTTTTCTTTTTTTCCTTTTCTTTGGTTTGGCGACTGATGCTTTTTTTTTCTTTTTTTCCTTTTCTTTGGTTTGGCGACTGATGCTTTTTTTTTTCTTTTTTTCCTTTTCTTTGGTTTGGCGATTGATACTTTTTTTTCTTTTTTTCATTTTCTTTGGTTTGGCGACTGATGCTTTTTTTTCCTTTTTTCATTTTCTTTGGTTTGGCGACTGATGCTTTTTTTTCTTTTTTTCCTTTTCTTTGGTTTGGCGACTGATGCTTTTTTTTTCTTTTTTTTTTTCCTTTTCTTTGGTTTGGCGACTGATGCTTTTTTTTTTCTTTTTTTCCTTTTCTTTGGTTTGGCGACTGATGCTTTTTTTTCTTTTTTTCCTTTTCTTTGGTTTGGCGACTGATGCTTTTTTTTCTTTTTTTCCTTTTCTTTGGTTTGGCGACTGATGATTTTTTTTCTTTTTTTCCTTTTCTTTGGTTTGGCGACTGATGCTTTTTTTTTCTTTTTTTTTTTCCTTTTCTTTGGTTTGGCGACTGATGCTTTTTTTTTTCTTTTTTTCCTTTTCTTTGGTTTGGCGACTGATGATTTTTTTTCTTTTTTTCCTTTTCTTTGGTTTGGCGACTGATGCTTTTTTTTCTTTTTTTCCTTTTCTTTGGTTTGGTGACTGATGCTTTTTTTTTCTTTTTTTCCTTTTCTTTGGTTTGGCGACTGTTGTTTTTTTTTCTTTTTTTCCTTTTTTTTCTTTTTTTTGGTTTGGCGACTGATGCTTTTTTTTCTTTTATTCCTTTTTTTTTTGGTTTGGCGACTGATGCTTTTTTTTCTTTTTTTCCTTTTCTTTGGTTTGGCGACTGATGCTTTTTTTTCTTTTTTTCCTTTTCTTTGGTTTGGCGACTGATGCTTTTTTTTCTTTTTTTCCTTTTCTTTGGTTTGGCGACTGATGCTTTTTTTCCTTTTTTTCCTTTTCTTTGGTTTGGCGACTGATGCTTTTTTTTCTTTTTTTCCTTTTCTTTGGTTTGGCGACTGATGCTTTTTTTTCTTTTTTTCCTTTTCTTTGGTTTGGCGACTGATGCTTTTTTTTCTTTTTTTCCTTTTCTTTGGTTTGGCGATTGATGCTTTTTTTTCTTTTTTTCCTTTTCTTTGGTTTGGCGACTGATGCTTTTTTTTTCTTTTTTTCCTTTTCTTTGGTTTGGCGACTGATGCTTTTTTTTTTCTTTTTTTCCTTTTCTTTGGTTTGGCGATTGATACTTTTTTTTCTTTTTTTCATTTTCTTTGGTTTGGCGACTGATGCTTTTTTTTCCTTTTTTCATTTTCTTTGGTTTGGCGACTGATGCTTTTTTTTCTTTTTTTCCTTTTCTTTGGTTTGGCGACTGATGCTTTTTTTTTCTTTTTTTTTTTCCTTTTCTTTGGTTTGGCGACTGATGCTTTTTTTTTTCTTTTTTTCCTTTTCTTTGGTTTGGTGACTGATGCTTTTTTTTTTTCTTTTTTTCCTTTTCTTTGGTTTGGCGACTGATGCTTTTTTTTCTTTTTTTCCTTTTCTTTGGTTTGGCGACTGATGCTTTTTTTTCTTTTTCCTTTTCTTTGGTTTGGCGACTGATGCTTTTTTCTTTTCTTTTTTTCCTTTTCTTTGGTTTGGCGACTGATGCTTTTTTTTTTCTTTTTTTCCTTTTTTTTTGGTTTGGCGACTGATGCTTTTTTTTCTTTTTTTCCTTTTCTTTGGTTTGGCGACTGATTCTTTTTTCTTTTCTTTTTTTCCTTTTCTTTGGTTTGGCGACTGATGCTTTTTTTTTTCTTTTTTTCCTTTTCTTTGGTTTGGCGACTGATTCTTTTTTCTTTTCTTTTTTTCCTTTTCTTTGGTTTGGCGACTGATGCTTTTTTTTTTCTTTTTTTCCTTTTTTTTTGGTTTGGCGACTGATGCTTTTTTTTCTTTTTTTCCTTTTCTTTGGTTTGGCGACTGTTGTTTTTTTTTCTTTTTTTCCTTTTCTTTGGTTTGGCGACTGATGCTCTTTTTTCTTTTTTTCCTTTTTTTTGGTTTGGCGACTGATGCTTTTTTTTCTTTTTTTCCTTTTCTTTGGTTTGGTGACTGATGCTTTTTTTCCTTTTTTTTCTTTTCTTTGGTTTGGCGACTGATGCTTTTTTTTTTCTTTTTTTCCTTTTCTTTGGTTTGGCGACTGATGCTTTTTTTTCTTTTTTTCCTTTTCTTTGGTTTGGCGACTGATGTATTTTTTTTTTCTTTTTTTCCTTTTCTTTGGTTTGGCGACTGATGCTTTTCTTTCTTTTTTTCCTTTTCTTTGGTTTGGCGACTGATGCTTTTTTTTTTCTTTTTTTCCTTTTTTTTGGTTTGGCGATTGATACTTTTTTTTTTTTTTCCTTTTCTTTGGTTTGGCGACTGATGCTTTTTTTTCTTTTTTTTCTTTTTTTTGGTTTGGCGACTGATGCTTTTTTTTTTTTTTTTTTCCTCTTCTTTGGTTTGGCGACTGATGCTTTTTTCTTTTTTTCCTTTTTTTTGGTTTGGCGACTGATGCTTTTTTTTCTTTTTTTCCTTTTCTTTGGTTTGGCGACTGATGCTTTTTTTTCTTTTTTTCCTTTTCTTTGGTTTGGCGACTGATGCTTTTTTTTCTTTTTTTCCTTTTCTTTGGTTTGGCGACTGATGTATTTTTTTTCTTTTTTTCCTTTTCTTTGGTTTGGCGACTGATGCTTTTTTTTTCTTTTTTTCCTTTTCTTTGGTTTGGCGACTGATGCTTTTTTTTTCTTTTTTTCCTTTTCTTTGGTTTGGCGACTGATGCTTTTTTTTTTCTTTTTTTCCTTTTCTTTGGTTTGGCGACTGATGCTTTTTTTTCTTTTTTTCCTTTTCTTTGGTTTGGCGACTGATGCTTTTTTTTCTTTTTTTCCTTTTCTTTGGTTTGGCGACTGATGTATTTTTTTTCTTTTTTTCCTTTTCTTTGGTTTGGCGACTGATGCTTTTTTTTTCTTTTTTTCCTTTTCTTTGGTTTGGCGATTGATGCTTTTTTTTCTTTTTTTCCTTTTCTTTGGTTTGGCGACTGATGCTTTTTTTTTTCTTTTTTTCCTTTTCTTTGGTTTGGCGACTGATGATTTTTTTTCTTTTTTTCATTTTTTTTTTGGTTTGGCGACTGATGCTTTTTTTTTCTTTTTTTCCTTTTCTTTGCTTTGGCGATTGATGCTTTTTTAAAGATTCAGGAGAAGTATCGCTGTTGGATCTCTTTTTGTGAATTTATTTCGACTTAAGGCTATTTTAAAAGATTTTTTTTTTAATTATTCAGGAGACGAATTGCTGTTTGATCTCTTTTTGTGAATTTATTTCGGTTTGGCGCTCTCTCTCCCTTGCACGGAGGCGGGGTGATGCGAGGCAGAAGAAACTTGGGGGGTGATGAAGAACGGTTGGGAGAGAATAGGATAAAAAACAAAGACAAGAATAAGAGAAAAAACAAACAAAGACAAGAATAAGAGAGAAAAAAACAAAGACAAGAATAAGAGAAAAAAAAACAAAGACAAGAATAAGAGAAAAAAAAACAAAGACAAGAATAAGAGAAAAAAAAACAAAGACAAGAATAAGAGAAAAAAAAACAAAGACAAGAATAAGAAAAAAAAAACAAAGACAAGAATAAGAGAAAAAACAAAGACAAGAATAAGAGAAAAAAAAACAAAGACAAGAATAAGAGAAAAAAAAACAAAGACAAGAATAAGAGAAAAAAAAACAAAAACAAGAATAAGAAAAAAAAAAACAAAGACAAGAATAATAGGAAAAAAAAGAAAGACAAGAATAAGAGAAAAAAAAACAAAGACAAGAATAAGAGAAAAAAAACAAAGACAAGAATAAGAGAAAAAAAAACAAAGACAAGGATAAGAGAAAAAAAACAAAGACAAGAATAAGAGAAAAAAAACAAAGACAAGAATAAGAGAAAAAAAAACAAAGACAAGAATAAGAGAAAAAAAAACAAAGACAAGAATAAGAGAAAAAAAAACAAAGACAAGAATAAGAGAAAAAAAAACAAAGACAAGAATAAGAGAGAAAAAAACAAAGACAAGAATAAGAGAAAAAAAACAAAGACAAGAATAAGAGAAAAAAAAAACAAAGACAAGAATAAGAGAAAAAAAACAAAGACAAGAATAAGAGAAAAAACAAACAAAGACAAGAATAAGAGAAAAAAAAAACAAAGACAAGAATAAGAGAAAAAAAACAAAGACAAGAATAAGAGAAAAAAAACAAAGACAAGAATAAGAGAAAAAAAAACAAAGACAAGAATAAGAGAAAAAAAACAAAGACAAGAATAAGAGAAAAAACAAAGACAAGAATAAGAAAAAAGAGAGAGAGAGAAAAAAAAACAATTCTTTCGCCTAATTGAAACAAAGTTGCGTTTTGTCCGTTTCTCTTGGCCTCTCAAGCGCGACCTATAACGCTCACAATTATCGTTTTACGAAGTATAAAACGCCCTTACAATCGAAGACGACGCGAGTACGTAAGGGCCTCGTCATTACACCTTTGCTGCGGGATTTTCACCCTTCGTGGCGGGGAGGGACCTGCATGGAAGCCGGCCGTCTGTCCCGCGAGTAATGGCAGCGCCCACGAGCACATTTTCATTTTTATTTTTTTGTCCCTTTTTTTCGCGAGTGATTTACAATAATTCCTTTTCACATCCGTGTTTGGATTTTAGACGCGCTGGTGTTTTCCTTGTCGGATATTTTCATAAACGATCATTTCCATACTTGAATATTTATTAATGGCTGGTACAAATATATATTCGTCTCTGGGACTTTTGTAATTTATAAAGTCTTCACCACATTCGCCGACCACGCCCATGGCCCGCGGGCACTCCGCTGATCAGATAAGGGGCCACGCCCACCCGCCCACGCCTCTCACAATCGGGCGGCGGGGCGTCCTCGGCTGATTAGGGAGCTATGCAGTTCATTACGCTATCTTGAAGGAGGTCAGCGGGCGGGGGCGCGGAGGGAGTGGGCGGGGGCGCGGAGGGGGAGGGCGATGGGCGGGGATAAGGGAGAGGGCGGTGGGCGGGGATAAGGGAGTGGGTGATGGGCGGGTATAAGGGAGAGGGCGAGGGCGGGTATAAGGGAGTGGGCGATGGGCGGGGATAAGGCAGTGGGCGAGGGAAGAGAGGCGTGTGAGGGCTTGGAATCTGGTATAAGGGAGAGGGAGGGAAAGCTTCATGGGGCGAGTTTAAAAAGGGTATGAGTGGGGACAGAAAGGAATCTCGTTTGAAAAGGGGATTGGAGTTTGGCGAAAGGGGGCCGGGTAAGGGATGGTATAAGGTATAAGGGAGATATAAGATATATATATATATAATAGATACAAGGTTGGATATAAGGGCCGATGGGTGATGGGGAGAGAGGGGGGGGGGGGGAGGCGTCCGTCCATGGAGGGCTTTCTCCTCCGACAAGGAAATGTAGTTGGGGATCAGTGAAATAGTGGTTGGTGGGGGGGAGGGGAAGGGGGGGAATCCTCAAGTAATTTCTCTTTGTCTTTTTCTCTTGTCCTTTTCTTGCGATGCTTTCTTTGTTTCTTCTTCTTTGTCTTCTCTTGTTTTCTTTTCCTTCGCTCTCATTTTACCTACTCTGTCTCAGTTTACCTTTGGAACTTTGCCTGTGTGTGTGTGTGTATGGGTATGGGTATGTGTACGGGCGGGCGGGCAGACGGACGGACACACGCATACACACACACACTTACACATACACAAATACACACACACACGCACACTTACATACACACACACACACACGAGCCCCCGGCCCGCGCCCGTGACTCCTGTGCAGCTGGAATCATAAAATCGAGTTGTGCTTCTGTCAAGTGCGTCGCTGTTGTGTGTGTTTCCTCGCGTGTGTGTTTAGGAAGAGGCGGCGGGGCGTGTCCTGCTACAAGAGGGGCAGGGTAGGGGGTAGATAGGGAGGGAAGGAAGGGGAGGGGGGGGAGGGCGGTTCCTCAAAGGACCCCGGCGAGACGCTGATGGATCCACCACTAATTTATGCAGATATGTGGCAGTTTGTACCTGGGTGACCACCGCCCGGCCGCGCGCACGCCCCTGGCCGCGGCGCCCGCGTCCTGCGCCCCCGTCCCGCGCCCTCCCTCGACCTCCTCCCTCGGCCCGGCGCCCTCGGCCCTCCTGCGGCCGCTCGCGGGACTCCTTCGGCTCCTGGCCCTCCTCCCGACCTCTCTTCCTCCTACCTCCTCCCTGCTCTCGCATTCCACCTTCTCTTCGTTTCCCTTTCTTCGCTCCCTCCCTCTGTCCTCCCCTCCTCCCTCTCTCCCTTCTCCCTCCCTCTCCCATCTCCTTCGCCCTACTATCCCCCCCTCCCTCTACTCTTCCCCTTCTCCCCTCCCTCCCTCCCTCCGCCCCGACGCCCGCGGCCACGCGACCCGACCCAGCTCGTACGACCCGCCCAATTATATTTCCATAAGGCCGCCCTCGCCGCCGCCGCTGCCGCCGCCCTCGCCGCTCCCAATCCGTCGGTCGCTTGTTTGTCCGACGGCGATCTCCCCCTCTACCCCCCCCCTCCCCCCCCTCCCCCCCATCGACCCTCGTGAGCGTAATTAGTCGGTCTTTCGGTTTGAATTTTGATTTATTTCGGATTTGCTGTTTTTGTTTACGTTTCTTTGGTGGTGCTTGTTAGCCTTTTTTTTTTTTCTTTTTTTTCGGTGAGTGAGTTTCGGAGTAATATTTTTTTTCTCTCATTTTGGGAGAGAATTGTGGTCATTTTTTTCCATTTAGACTCGGTGAGAAGAAGGAGAATGAGGTGCGAGGGAGATAAGAGACGGGAGACGGGAGAGGGGAGAGGAGAGAGGCGAAAGAAGGGAGGGGAGAGGGGAAAGAAGGGAGAATTAGAAAGGAGAGATGGGAGAGGGAAAAGGAGGGAGGCTTAGAAAGGAGAGAGGCGAAAGAAGGGAGAATTAGAAAGGAGAGATGGGAGAGGGGAAAGGAAGGAGAATTAGAAAGGAGAGATGGGAGAGGGGAAAGAAAGGGAAATGGGAGAGAGAAAAGAGGGGAAAGAAAGGGAAATGGGAGAGAGAAAAGAGGGGAAAGAAAGGGAAATGGGAGAGAGAAAAGAGGGGAAAGAAAGGGAAATAGGAGAGAGAAAAGAGGGGAAAGAAAGGGAAATGGGAGAGAGAAAAGAGGGGAAAGAAAGGGAAATAGGAGAGAGAAAAGAGGGGAAAGAAAGGGAAATGGGAGAGAGAAAAGAGGGGAAAGAAAGGGAAATGGGAGAGAGAAAAGAGGGGAAAGAAAGGGAAATGGGAGAGAGAAAAGAGGGGAAAGAAAGGGAAATAGGAGAGAGAGAAGAGGGGAGAGGAGATGGGCGGGGGTGTACGAGGAACAGGATGGGCGTTTTTTTCCCTGGCAACGCGAGAGGGGATTCGCAGCTAAATCCCCCTGTCGATTGTCTTCTCGTGACGTCACAGGCTGTTTGTTTCCCTTGGTGACGGGGAAAGATGGAGGGGATTAGGCCCCCCTCCCCCGACCCCCTCCCCGCTTCATACTGTCTCTCTCTCTCTCTCTCTCTCTCTTTCTCTTTCTCTTTCTCTTTCTCTTTCTCTTTCTCTTTCTCTTTCTCTTTCTTTCTCTCTCTCTCTCTCTTTCTCTTTCTCTTTCTCTTTCTCTCTCTCTCTCTCTCTCTCTCTCTCTCTCTCTGTCTGTCTGTCTGTCTCTCTCTCTCTCTCTTTGTCTCTCTCTCTCTTTCTCTCCCTCTCTCCCTCTCTTTC
>NC_091570.1:39750698-39773198 GCF_042767895.1 Penaeus vannamei
TTCATTTCTTCCCCTGTGTCTCTCTTCCTCCTTCTCCCTCTGTCCTTCCATCGACCTCTTCTCATCTCTTCCCCTCTGTTCGCCTCCCTATTTCCTCTTTCCTTTTCTTCTCCCCTTCTCCTCTCCTCTATATCTCTATTCTCCTCTGTCTCCTCATTCCTCTCCTCGTTCTTGTCTTTCCGCTCCCTTCTCTCCTCTCCCCTTTCCTCTATCTTCTCCTTCCTTCCTCCCTCTCTCCCTCTCCTCCCTTCCTCTCCTCCTCCTCCCTCCTCTCTCTCCCTCCCTCTCCTCCCACCCCTCTCCTCTTCTCCTCTCCTCCCTCTCCTCTCCTCTCCCTCCTCCTCTCTCCTCTCTCCTCTCCTCTCCTCACCTCTCTCCTCCTCCCTCCTCTCCTCTCCTCTCACCTCTCTCCTCCCTCTCCCTCTCCCTCCCTCCCCTCCTCTCCTTCCTCCTCTCCCCTCCCTCCCTCCCTATCCTCTCCTCTCCCTCTCTCCTCTCACCCTCCCCTCCTCCTCCCTCCTCCCTCCTCCCTCCTCTCTCCTCCCTCTCCTCTCTCTCTCCTCCCTCCTCTCTCACCTACTTCTCTCACCTCTATTCTCCTCCTGTCTCCTTATTCCTCTCCTCGTCACCTTGTCTTTCCGCTCCCTCCTCTCCTCTCACCTTTCTCTCTATCTCCTCTCTCCTTTCCCTCCTACTCTCCTCTCTCTTCCCTCCTCTCCTCTCCTCCCTCCTCTCCTCTACTCCCTCCTCTCCTCTCCTCTCCTCATCCCTCCTCTCCTCCTCTCCTCCCTCCTTCTCCTCTCCTCTCCTCTCTCCCTCCCTCCTCTCCTCTCTCTCCTTATCCCTCCTCTCTTCCCCTCCCTCTCCTCTCTCCTCCCTCCCTCTCCTTCCTCCCCTCTCCTCTAACCCTCTCTCCTTTTCCCTCTCCTCTCACCCCTATCATCTCCTCCCTCTCCTCTCTCCTCTCCCTCTCCTCTCATCCTCTCCTCTCTCCTCCCCCCCTCTCCTCTCACCTCTCTCCTCCCTCTCCTCATCCCCCCCCTCTCCTCTCACCTCTCTCCTCCCTCTCCTCATCCCGGGTCTCATCCCCAGCATCCGTAACTCGACGCCAGCCCTCGCCCTCGCCGCCGCCGCCGCCGCCGCTGTCACTCGACCTCGCGAGGGAGACGGAGACGCTTCCGCCTCGGCTCTGCGGCGGGGATGCCGGGCCCTGCTTCGCTGGCTTTGGTCTCTTATTATTATTATTATTATTATTATTATTGTTGTTATTGTTGTTATTATTATTATTATTTTTATTATTATTATTATTATTATTGTTGTTGTTGTTGTTGTTGTTGTTGTTGTTATTGTTGTTGTTATTATTATTATTATTTTTATTATTATTATTATTATTATTATTATTATTGTTGTTGTTGTTGTTGTTGTTGTTGTTGTTATTATTGTTATTGTTATTATTATTGCTATTGTTATTGTTATTGTTATTGTTAATGTTATTGTTTTGTTATTATTATTATTATTATTATTATTATTATTATTATTGTTATTGTTGTTCTTATTATTTTTAATTTTATTATTATTATTATTATTAGCTTTTGTCTTTTTGTCTTTTTTCTTATTGTATTATTGTTATTTTGTTTTGCTTCTTCTTCTTCTTCTTCCTCTTCTTGGCTCGTTTCTTTTGTTTCGTTCCTTGTCTTTTTGTCTCTTTTACTCTCTCTCTGTCTCTCCTTCGGGAGGAAGTGGATGGTTTCGTATTTCGTTTTCTTGCTATTTATATCTCTCGCCTTTTTTCTTGGTGTGGATTTTTTCTCTTTCTGTATTAATATATTTATTCATTCATTCCCTCCATCCCTCCCTCCCTCCCTCCCTCCCTCCTTCCCTCCTTCCCTCCTCTTCCTCCCCGCCCATTCATCAGTCCATTCACCCCCCTCCCCCCCAAAAAAAAAAATATATATATATATATAGATAAAATAAAAATATATAAAAAAGAGTGCCATAGGGCCTACCACTCCCCCAGGTCCTCCTCTCATTGCTCTCTTTCCCCTCCCCCTTTCCCTCCCTCCTTCCCTTCATCCCTCCTTCCCTCCTCATCCTCCCCGCCACATTCATCAGTCCAATTCACCCCCCTCCCCCCCCCAAAAAAAAAAAAAATATATATATATATATATATATATATATATATATATATATATATATATATATATATATATATATATATAATAGATAAAAATTAAATGAATAAGATAAAAGATAAAAGAGTGCCATAGGCCTACCACCCCCCCAGGTCCTCCTCTCTCTCGCTCTCTCTCTGCCCTTGTCCTTCGGCTCTCGTGTCCCGTGTCCTGACGACAGGGTCTCCGGCCGCCCTTGTCCGGCTGCTTATACGGGCGGCGGGAGGTGGTTTATGGGCGTGTGAGGGCGGGTCATAGGCGTGGGAGGGGAGGGGGGAGGGGGAGGGGAAGGGAGGTGGGAGGGGGGGAAGGAGGTGGAGAGGTCAGAGAGGGGTTAAGAGGGGAGGAGGGAGGGGGGGGGGGGGTGAGGGGGGTGGATTAGCTAGAATTGCAGAAATGGGGGAATGTGTGGGAGGCTTTTGGGAGAGCTCGGTGCCTGCGCCCTCGCCCTCCTTCTCACCCCCCCTCCCCCACTTCCATTTCCTCCACCTCCCTCCCTTCCTCTTTCTTCTTCTATTCCTCCTCCTCCCTCCCTTCCCGCTTCTTTTCTATTCCTCCCCCTCCCCCCATTCTCCCTTCCTCCCTCCACCTCTTCCCTCTTCCACCTCAACCCCTTCCCCCCTGCTCTTCTCCCTCCCCCCTTCTCCTCTTTCTTCTTCTATTCCTCCTCCTCCTCCTCCCCCTTCCTCCCTTCCCCCCTCCCTCCCCATTCTCCCTTCCTCCCCCTCCCCCTTCCTCCCTTTCCCTCCCCTTCCAAGATAAAGATAGGTAAAGACAAGGTAGCGTCCCGATTGCAATGTGTCGTCACGTGGAGTCGTTTCCTCTCCTGTGGCGCCATTTTTTTTTTATCCGGTCTTCGGTGGTTCTCTCGCGACCTGGAGGCTCTTTTCTCTTCCTCTATGGTCATTTGTTTTCGTTTTTTTATTTATTCGTTTTATTATTCTCTTCTTTTTTTGTTTTCGTTTTTTATTTATTCGTTTTATTATTCTCTTTTTTTTGCCTTAGCTTCTTCTCTTTTGTTTCTCTTTCTTCTCCTTTCCTTCAGTCTGTCAGCTTTTATGACTTTCTTTTTTACTTCTTCATTTCTTTACTGTCTTTTTGTTTTCCTTTGTTCTCTTCTCTTTCTTTTTTGACGCTTTTTAAGAGCGGCCTTTTCAGCCGTTGCGAGAAGGGGGGGGGGCGTCCTGGTGGTCGCGGAAGGCCAAGGGAAGATAAATAAAAGGAAAAAATAAGAGAGAAAAAAGGTTTTAAAAGTTTTGCCAACACAACAGTGAAGACGACTTTAGGAGGCTGTGCGGTCTGGGGAGCCAAGATTAAGTTGCGGGGGAGGGGAGGAGGGGGAGGGAGGGGGAAGGAAGGAGGAAGGATGGGGAGGGGGGAAGGATAGGGAGGGAGGGAGGGAGGGAAAAGGGAAAGGGGGCTGGGAGAGGGAGAGGGAGGGAGGAGAGTTAGGGTTGTGCAGGTGATGAGGGGTCGGGGCAAGGGTTAAGGGAGGAGGATAGGGGAGAGAGGAGGTGGGAAGGGAGGGGGAGGGGGGTGAGGGAGGAGTGTTGGGGCGCAGTGGTGAGGGGGGTGAGGTTGATGGATGAGGATAGGGGGAGAGAGGAGGTGGAAAGGGAGAGGGGAGGGGAGGAGTGTTGGGGAAGGGGGGTGAGGTGGCAGAGGGTGGGGGGAGGTTGAGGATGAGGGTAGGAGAGAGGGGGAGGTGGGAAGGGGGAGGGGAGGGGAGGAGAGTTAGGGGAAGGGGGTAAGGTGATGAGGGTGGGGAGGGGTTACGGGGGTGAGGGTGGGGGAGAGGGGAGGTGGGAAGGGAGGGGGAGGGGAGGAGCGGGGCGGGTGAAGGGGGTGAGGTGATGAGGGTCGGGGGAGGGGTTAAGGGATGAGGATAGGGGGAGAGGGGGAGGTGGGAAGAGAGGGGGAGGGGAGGAGAGTTGGGAAAGGGGGTAAGGGTGGTGAGGGATGGGGGGAGGGGTTAAGGGGTGAGGGTAGGGGCAGAGAGGGAAGTGATTAGGGTGGGGTGAGTTAGGGAAGGGATGAGGGGGGAAAGGGTAAGGGGGAGAGGACAGACCTGCGGAGATAAAGTGACAGAGAGAGAGGGAGGGAGAGAGAGAGAGGGGGGGGGGGGATGGAGAGGACAGTGACAGAGGAAATGGCAGAGATAGAGTAAGAGAAAGGAACATGAGCAAAAGAAAGAGATAAGCAGAATGGAAAGAAAGGAGGAGGAGGATGGTTTAGGAGGGAGGGAACGCGAGAAAGAAAGAGGAATGAATAGATAATGAGAAAAGCAGCGATTAAGATAAAGAAGGAGAGAGGAGGGTGAGAACAGAGTCTGAGGAAGATGGAAGAGACAGGCAGAGAAGGAATGCAGAAAGGGAGAGAGATAAATGACGGGAGAGGAAAAGTTATCGTATAGGGCGGAGGAGGAAAGAGGAGGAAGGAGGAAAGAGGAGACCGGAGGAGGAGGAAGAAGAAGGCAGGAGGAGGAAGGAGGAGGCAGGGCGCAGGAAATTGAGTCCAGGCAAAATGGAGGAAGAGCAGAGGAGGAGAGAGGAGGAGGGGGAGGGAGAATGAGGAACGGAATAAGGAGAAATGGGAAAGAGGGATAAGGGATGGGAAGGGGAAGAGAGAGACGTGGAGAGAGGAAAGAGGGATAAGGAGGACGAGAAGGTGAAGTTGAAGGAGAGGGAGAAGGAAAATGAGACGGAGAGAGGAGAAAGAGAAGGGTGATTAAGGAAGAGGAAGAAGGAAGAAGGATTAGGAGGAAGAGAAGAGACAGGAGAGATCGAGGGGGTAGAAGCGGAGACCGGGAGAGTGAGAGGATAGAGAGGGGGAGACGTGGAAGGAAAGAGGAGAGGGAGAAGAGAAAAAGTGAGAGAGAACTGAAAGATAAATTATGGTAAAAAGTCTTTTGCAGAACAAGCAAAAGAGGTAATAAACGAATGAGATGGAGGGGGAGAGAGGGAAGATAAACTAAAGCAGAAAAAAAAGAGAATGCCAATAAAAGGGAAAAGAAAAAAAAGAAAAGAATGAAAGTGATAAGAATAAAATCGCAAATGAAGAAGAAGAAAAGGCCATAACAAAACATAGGGAAGAAAAAACGGGGAAACAGAATAAGAAAAGAAAGAAAGAAAAAAAAACGGTGCGAGAAGAGTGAATGAAGAGATTAGAAACCATTAGGAGAGATTAGGTCTTCTAAGATAAGGTGGTTTGGCGCTGTGCAAAAAAGACATTTGGGGGGGGGGGGGAAGGCTGGGGGAGAAGGGAAGGGCTGGGAGGGGGGGGGGGGAGGAAGGAAGAGGAAGGATGGGGAAGGATGGAAGGATAGGGAGGGAGGAGGGAGGGAAAAGCAGGGTGGGGCTGGGAGGGGATGAGCTAGGAAGGGAGGGAGTGGAAGAGGATAGGGGGAGGGAGGGAGGAAGGGGGGGCTGGGAGAGGGAGGAGGTAGGAGGGAGGGAGTGGAAAGTGGTGAAGGGAGGCTGGAAGGGAGAGAGAGGGAGAGAGGAAAGGAAGGAGGAATGATTGGTAGGGGGGGAAGGGGGGCTGGGAGAGGTAAGGAGCGAGGAGGGAGGGAGAGGAAGGGCTAGAAGGGGAGAAGGGAGGAGGCTGGAAGGGAGAGAGAGAGGGAGAGAGGAAAGGAAGGAGGAAGAGAGAGAAAAGAAGATAATGGAAGACCGCGATGTGAAACGGACAGTCGAAATTCTTTTAGAGGGATTTTGATTTTTTTTTTTTCTCTCTCTCTCTCTCTCCCCCCTTTTTTTTCTTCTTTTCCCTTCCCCCCCCCCCCCCCATCTCTCCGCTTCCCCCGGCCCCAAATATGGTCAGATGGGCAGGTCCCGGAACGAGTAAGTGGCGCTGGTATGAGGAAGAGATTACTCGGTAGCTGTACTCGGGTCTTTGGGCTGGAAGGAGGTGCAAATTGGTCGAGTTTTTTCTCTCCCCCTTCCTTTTTCTTCTTTTCCCTTTCCCCCCTTCCCCTTCCCCCCCCCCCTCTCCGCTACCCCCGGCCCCAAATATGGTTTTCTGGGCTTTTCCCGGAGCGAGTAAGTGGCGCTTTTCTTTTGGGGAGAGATTCTTGCTTTTTCTGTTCTTTTTCGTTTCTTTGGGCTGGAAGGTTTTCTTTTTTTCTTTTTCTTTATTTGGTCTTTTATGCTTTCCTTTTTCATTTTTCCTTTTTCTCTTTATCATTTTTCCTTTTTCTTTTCGTGTTTCTTCTCTTCTTCTTTCTTTCTTTCACTTTCTGTTTTTCTTCTTTTTTTTTATTTTTTTTTTTTTTCTTCTTTTTCTTTTTTCATTTTTTTTTTTTTCGTCTTTTACTTTTTTTCTTCTTTTTCTTTTTTCTTTTTTTTCTTTTTTTCGTCTTTTTCTTTTTTCATTTTTCTTCTTTTTCTTCTTATCATTTTTCCTTTTTTCTTTCGTGTTTTTTTTTTCTTCTTTTCCTTTTTTTCTTTCTTTCACTTTCTTTTTTTCTTCTCCTTTTCTTATTTTTTCATTTTTCTTCTTTTCTTCGTATCCTTTTTCATTTTTTTTCTTTCATGTTTCTTTTTTCTTCTTTTTTTCTTCTATTTCTTTTTTTTTCGTTTTTCTTGTTTTTCGTCTTTTACTTTTTTCGGTTTTCTTCTTTTGCTTCTTATCATTTTTCCTTTTTTCTTTCGTGTTTCTTTTTTTCTTTTTTTCCTTTTTACTTTCTTTCACTTTCTTTTTTTTCTTCTCCTTTTCCTTTTTTTCATTTTTCTTATTTTCTTCTTTTACTTTTTACTTTTTTCTTTCATGTTTCTTTTTTCTTCTTTTTTTCTTCCTTTTTTTAGAGAGGAAATGGAGAGGAAATGATGCAGCAAGAATGGAATTCATTCATTCCAAATTTAAGAAATGCCATTCAAAGTTTGGAAAGAAAGATTATCGTAAAAGACGAGAAAAAAAAGAATTGGAATTACGAGAAAGACGAGGAAATGGTTCGCCGTAAAAGATGATAGACAGAATCGGAAGAATTAATGGAACGAAGAAGTCCCGGATGTGCGTTTTAGAGCCATGGGATTCAGAGGCGAGAATCGGCGAGATCGCGCGAGAATTGGCGAGATCGCGTGAGAATTGGCGAGAATTGGCGAGATCGCGCGAGAATTGGCGAGATCGCGTGAGAATTGGCGAGAATTGGCGAGATCGCGTGAGAATTGGCGAGATCGCGTGAGAATTGGCGAGAATTGGCGAGATCGCGTGAGAATTGGCGAGAATTGGCGAGATCGCGTGAGAATTGGCGAGATCGGGCGAGAATTGGCGAGATCGCGTGAGAATTGGCGAGAATTGGCGAGATCGCGTGAGAATTGGCGAGAATTGGCGAGAATAGAGTTGTAAATACGCGCGCAATTCGATACGAGGGTTTTAGTGACGACTTGTGAGGAGGAGATGACACCTGCGTGACGCGTAATTACAGGTGATTGACAGGTTAGCGTATCGTCCCCCACCCCACCCCCCCACCCCGACCTTTACCTACCCCCACTCGCTTTTCTCCTTCCCTCCTCCCTCCCCCCTCTCCTCCCTCCATCACCACTCCCCTATACCTCACCGCCCGTGACTAATAGCCTTTGCTTCTTCTCAGTGTGTCTCTCTTCCCTTTATTTCTCTCTCCTTCTATTCCCCCTCTCTTCTCCTCTTTCCTCTTCCCCTCTTCGCCCTTGCTCCTATTCTCGTCGCCTTTCCTTATCTCTCCTGCCTATCTACCCCCTTTCTTCCCCATTCTTCTTCGCTTCTTCCTCCGCCTTTTGCTTCTCTCTTTCTCCTACCGCTTTGGCCTACCCTTCTCTTGCCCTCTCCGATCCTTACCCATCTTCTCTCCTTTCTCCTTCCATTCCCTTCTCTCTTTCCCTCTTTCCCTTCCTCTCTCTCCTTCCCTCCCTCTCCCTCCTTCCCTCCTTCTCCCTCTCTCTCTCCCTCTCTCTCTCTCTCTCTCTCGCTCTCTCTCTCTCTCTCTCTCGCTCTCTCTCTCTCCCTCTCTCGCTGTCTCTCTCGCTCTCTCTCGCTCTCTCTCTCGCTCGGGCTCTCTCTCTCTCTCTCTCTCTCTCTCTCTCTCTCTCTCTCTCTCTCTCTCTCTCTCTCTCTCTCTCTCTCTCTCTCTCTCTCTCTCTCTCTCTCTCTCTCTCTCCCTCTCTCACTCTCCTCTCCCTCTCTCTTCTCCCTTCACCCCTCCCTCTCTCTCTCTCTCTCTCTCTCTCTCTCTCTCTCTCTCTCTCTCTCTCTCTTTCTCTCCCTCTCCCTCTCCCTCTCCTCTCCCTCTCCCTCTACCCTCTCCCTCTCCCTCTCCCTCTCCCCCCCTCCCCGCTCCCTTCCTCCCTACTACCCTTCCCCCCTCTCCCTCTCCCTCCCTCCCTCCCTCCCTCCCTCTCCCTCCCTCCCTCCCTCCTCACCTGTCACACTTATGCGTGGACGTGACGCGTCGTATGGCAGGTGTCCGAATCGCGTTTATTGTGCGCTTGTCACGAGGAGCCCGAAGCCCGAGGTAGGCCTAGGCGCAGGTGGGCCGTGTCCCCCAGGGTAGGCCTATCCGTCGGGAGGTATTGACGTGTTTTGATCAGGTCGGTGATGGATGTACTTTATTTGCGTTTATTTGAGCTGAGTGCGTTTGTGTTTGTGTGCGTGTGCGTGCGTGTCTGTTTACCTGTCTGTGTGTATGCATTGAAGTATGTAGGCTTTGGTTGTTGAGGTTTACGTTGTTTTTCCTCTACGTCAATTTTTCATACGTGATGAAGCGAGCGAAGTGGTCTCGTATAATGATTTAAATGTTTCTATCTCCTTTACGAATGTTTGACTCCATTTATCATCGTTATTATCTTCTTCTTCTCATTTATTACGACAAGTACCGCTTCCTCTTGTAAGCTTCCGGATAGCTGGGCTTATCTCCTTTTATGCGTGTTTACCTACATTCATCCCCGCGCCCTAAGCCCTCATTTATTAGCACGAGTGCCTCTTCCCTTAGAGCCACAGACGGAGTTGGGAAGAGTGTTCTCTCTCTTTCTCATTTTTTTTTCTCTCTTTCTCATTTTCTTTTTCGTGTTCTTTCTCCTCTCATCTCGTTTCTTCTTTTTCTCTCTTTCCCTCTCCTTTTACCTCTCCCTCTCCTTCTCCTTCTCCTTCTTTCCCTCTCCTTCTCCTTCTCCTGCCTTCCCTCTCCCTTCCTCTCCTTCTCCCTCTCCCCCTCCCTCTCCCATTCCCTCTCCTTCTCCTTGCTTCCTCTCCCTTCCTCTCCTTCTCCCTCTCCTTCTCCTCCCTTCCCTCTCCTTCTCCCTTCCCCTCCCCTCCCCCTCCCTCCCTTTGCCTCTATCTACGGCAGCTTCCCGAGGGCTCATCTCCGGCTTCAGGAGCTTAGAGCCTCGAGATAAGCCAGTCCATCTGCGCCCGACACGTGGGCGGGGGCTTAACCCTCTCGCGCCCCCTCTGGGTCACGCCCCCCTCTCTCGGCCACGCCCCCTTTCCACTCTCCTTGTCTTGTTAGTTGCTTCATAATGTGTTATTTCTGTTTTCTTCTTCATTGCCCCTTCCACATTCTTCTTCTTCTTCTTCTTCTTCTTCTTCTTCTTCTTCTTCTTCTTCTTCTTCTCCTCCTCTCCTCCTCCTCCTCCTTCCTCCTCCTCCCTCCTCCTCTTCCTCCTCCTTCCTCCTCCTCCTCCTCCTCCTCCTCCTCCTCCTCCTCCTCCTCTTCCTCCTCCTCTCCTCCTTTTCCTTCTTGTTCTCCTTCCTCCTCTTCCTCCGCTTCCTCCTCCACCTATTTATCCACGTGTCGCTTTCTCCCTCCGACTTCTCTTTAATTCCTCGAGTTAATGGTCGAGGTGAAGGTTCAAGTTGGCTCTCCTCTTACGGCGGGCGCGCGCGCGTGGCGGTGGGGCGGTGGGGAAGGGTGTGGTGGGGAAGATGGAGATGGTGGCAGTGGGGATGGGGCGGTGGGGAAGGCTGTGGTGGGGATGTTGGAGATGGTGGGGAAGGCTGTGGTGGGGAAGGTGGTCATGATGATGGTGGGGATGTTGGAGATGGTGGTGATGGTGATGCTGGTGGGGAAGATGGAGATGGTGGTGATGGTGATGCTGGTGGGGAAGATGAAGATGGTGGTGATGAGGATTGTGATGAAGATGGTGATGATGATGCTGGTGGGGAAGATGAAGATGGTGGTGATGAGGATTGTGATGATGATGCTGGTGGGGATGTTGGAGATGGTGGTGATGGTGATGCTGGTGGGGAAGATGGAGATGGTGGTGATGAGGATTGTGATGATGAAGATGGTGATGATGATGCTGGTGGGGAAGATGGAGATGGGGTGATGGTGGAAGATGGAGATGGTGGTGATGGTGATGGTGGGGAAGATGGAGATGGTGGTGATGGTGATGCTGGTGGGGAGATGGAGATGGTGGTGATGGTGATGCTGGTGGGGAAGATGGAGATGGTGGTGATGGTGATGCTGGTGGGGAAGATGGAGATGGTGGTGGTGATGATGATGGTGGGGAAGATGGAGATGCTGGTGGGGATGTTGGAGATGGTGGCAATGATGATTGTAATGATGATAATGGTAGTGTTGGTGGTGATGATGTTGGTGGGGATGGTGATTGTGATGAAGATGGTGGTGGTGATGATTGTGATGATGATGATGGTAGTGTTGATGGTGATGATGCTGGTGGGGATGGTGATGAAGATGGTGGTGATGAATGTTATAGTGATGACAGTGGTGGGTGATAGCGGGGATGATGATTTTCCTGGTGATAAGGGTGATATTGGATATGATTATGATGATAAGGAGGGTTTTGATCGTGGCGATTTGATGATGGTGATGATGATCGTACTGATGATTGTAACAACAAGACTTATAATGAACATAGATATTTTAATGATTACTTAGACATATAATGAATATAGATATTTTAATGATTACTTAGACATATAATGAATATAGATAATTTAATGATTACTTAGATGGCGACGACTAACTCTGCAAGTGTATGTAATATGTACGTGTTATGTGTGTAATATGTATTAAGTAATATGTATTTGTTATATGTGGTGCACAGGCGGTGAGATGGGGCAGGCGATGGGCGGAGGGCTGCTCGCCACCTTTTCTTTTCTTTTCCTTTTCTTGGCGTGTTTCAAGAAGTGTGTCTTAGAAGGTTCCCGAAGGCTGCGTAGAGGCCTCGACCCCGAATGCGGTTTCCTCTTGACCTTCTTACTGTCTTATCTGAATGGAGGGGGAATGGGGGGGGGGGGCAGGGGCTTGGCGGTGGGCCTCTCTCTCTCTTCTCTTGTCTTGTCTTGTCTTTCTCTTTCTCTTCTCTTCTCTTTCTCTTTCTCTCTCTCTCGCTCTTGCTCTTGCTCGCTCTCGCTCTCTCTCTCTCTCTTGCTCTCTCTCTCTCTCTCTCTCTCTCTCTCTCTCTCTCTCTCTCTCTCTCTCTCTCTCTCTCTCTCTCTCTCTCTCTCTCTCTCTCTCTCTCTCTCCTTCTCTCTCTCTCTCTCTCTCTCTCTCTCTCTCTCTCTCTCTCTCTCTCTCTCTCTCTCTCTCTCTCTCTCTCTCTCTCTCTCTCTCTCTCTCTCTCTCTCTCTCTCTCTCTCTCTCTCTCTCTCTCTCTCTCTCTCCCTCATATCTCATATCTTCTTCTCCTTGTTGTGCCTCTCTCTCCTCCTTGTTTTTGTTCACCTTCTCCTTCCCCTTTTCTTCTTTCTTCCTCTAATACTTCCCTCTTTCTCCTCCATCTCCTTCTTCTTCTTCTTCTCCTCCTCCTCCTCCTCCTCTTCCTCCTCCTCCTCCTCCTCTTCCTCTTCCTCCTCCTCCTCCTCCCCCTCCTCCTCCTCCCCCTCCCCCTCCCCCTCCTCCTCCTCCTCCTCCTCCTCCTCCTCCCCCTCCTCCTCCTCCCCCTCCTCCCCCCCCCTCGACATATCGAAGCGATGAATGGGCGGGGTCGAGGTGGGCGGAATGGGGGAGGGGGGAGGGGAGGGACATTGTGGATGGGGGGAGGGAGAGGGGGTGGAGTGTGGGAGTCACCGGAGGGTTTTCTATTTCATCAGCGCGCAGACTCCACAATGGCACGCTCGGAGGGATCTCGAGGAGGAGAAAATATAATAAAAACGAGTTTAATGAGACCTGGCCGAGGCATGGGAACAGCCTGCTGATAAAGCGGAGGGACCCCGGGGCGCCGCGTGTGTCTTTGGGCCCGGGGAGGGAGGGGGGGAGGGGGCGGCGTGACGTCATTGTAGGGCCAAGACAATCGGGCGGGAAACGGGAGACCGCTGGGTTATTGATAAATAGTTCATTCAGGTTGGGATAGCTTCTATTATTTTCTTTTTTTTTCCTTCTCTTATTAAATAGCTTTGGTTGAAAATGGGATAATGGCGAGCAGGAGGCGTCATGCCGGGGTAAACAATCGGAGAAAGTAGTGGGCGCGGGGTTATTTTTTTTTATTTTTTTTTTTTATTTTTTTTTTTGACTCGGTCGTAATATCTTTTTTTTGTCAGATTTTTAGCCCAAATGATAGTTAATGAAAATAATAGTTCATAAAAATGTGATAATGGCAAGAACAAGACGTCATGTCAGCGAACACAGGCGAGGAAACGAGAGACCGCGGGGTCATGAATAAAAAGTAGAAAATGATTTCGTCCGTAATTTCCTTTTTTTCTTTTCCTTATATGATGAAGGGGTGATTTTGGACAAAGAGCAGTTTTAATTGGACTTTTATTTTCCTTGTTCTAAGAGAGAGAGGGGCAGAAAGAAGAGGTCGTTGTTGAGATTAAAAAGGTGGAAGTGATCGCGTTGTGTCCGGTCTTCCCCGCCTCGGTGCTTCGCTGCTTCGTAATGGCGGACGTGAATCATATGTATTTTCCTCTCTCTCTGCCAAAAAGAAACACAAAACTCAAGGAGCGTGACTTTAATCTCGTTTTGGTTGTATTATTAGTTGTTATTATCATTTCTCTCTCTTCCCTTGCCTCCGTCTCGTCACTCGTCAGCTGTGAAGGCTAAAAAAAGACTCGGAGTGACGTGAGCTGACGAGACCGAGTCGATCAGCGCCGCTTCGGATGGCGAGTCACACCCGCCGATTCCTCGCCTCGGAAAAAAAGATGTTTTAGTTGACGTGAGGTTGCATCTCATCGCTTCTAATTTGGGGGCTGATGTAGTGTGAATTTTGGTGTTGTCTTTAGCGAGGAAGATTGGTTATTGTTATTGCTATTTTTTTCTGGGCGTAGATAGAAGAATTACGAACTGTGGCTGGAGGTTAAACGTTATTCTTAGGTCTAAATTTTTTCTTTTCTTTTTTCTTTAATTCAATAGTTTTTTTAAGAGGGATTGATCGCTGTTTTTTATTATTAGAGAGAAGCGGAAGTGTCGTTTGGGCGGCGTGTAGCGGGGGCGGCGGCGGTGCTGTTGCTTCAAGTGTTTGGGCGCCTCTTGCCGGGGGGACAGATAGCGAGGGGGTGTCTGGCTCTCAACGGGGTTTGGCACTTTGGCACCCCTCCCCCCCTCGCACCTATCACCCCCTCCCCCATCCCTCACCATTACCTCCCCTTGATCTCAACCTCCCCATCACCCCTTTGCCTCCCTCCCTCCCTGCTTCCTCCTCCCTTCCCTTATCTCCTCCCCACCCCTACCCTCTCTCACCCCTCCTCCTCACCCCTTACCCTCCCTCCCCTCACCCCTTACCCCTTACCTCCCCACCATCCCCCTTTCCACCTCCTCACCTCCCTTAACTTTCTCCCCCCCCCCCAAGCCTCTACCTCTCCCCCTTCTCCCCTTCCCTCCCTTCCCTCCTCCTTTCCCCCATCCACCCAGCTGGCTCTTCCCTCCTCGGCCAAGTGGAGGAACACTCGAGTTGGCCACTTCGAGTTCCTTACAAGAGACCAGACCGAGAGGGGGATGGGGAGGGGAAGGAATGGGGGGGGGGCTTCTCTCTCTCTCTCTCTCTCTCACACACACACACACACACACACACACACACACACACACACACACACACACACACACACACACACACACACACACACACACACACGTGTATATATATATATATATATATATATATATATATATATATATATATATGTATATATATATATATATATATATATATATATATATATATAATATAAATTTATATATATGTCTGTGTGTGTGAATGTGTATATTAACTGATAAATGGAAATGATATGTATATATAATGTTTGTGTAAATATGTATACGTGTGTATATATATAATTGTGTTTTATAGTATGTTTTTATTATTTTATATTGACATATACTTAAATACATGCACACACGTATTTACATACATTTACCTCCCCCTCCTTCTCTCCTTCCCTTCTTCCACCCCTAATCTCAATCAGTTTTTTAAAATATTGTTGTTATTATTGTTATTATATTTTTATTTATTTATTTATTATTTTTTTTTTTTCACTTAACTACCTACAATACAAAATTGGCATCTACCTCCACCCCTTCCGTCTCATCTATCTAAAGCACAACTCCCCACCTGTAAGCGCCAAATCCCCCCCCCCCAAAAAAAAAAAATAATAATAAAAAATAAAATAAAAAAAATAATAATAAAACCGAGGCGAAACGAGTCCCCGAAAGCGAGAGGTTAAATCCGCCAAATTAACTAACTGACCTCCGGCGTCACGTGATAGCGTTGAGTCGCCGGTTAGGAAAAAAAAGGGGGTTTTCGGTAAATTGATCCTGGTTGTGGATCCCTCCCCCCACCCCCGTCCGACAATAGGGGTGTGTTGGATCAATATTTAAATGCAGGTGTTGACCAGTTAGCTTTAAGGGAGGGGAGGGGAGGGGAGGAGGAAGGAGAGGGAGGGGAGGGAGGGAGGGGAAGGGGAGGGAAGGGGGATGGAGATGGATGTAAAAGGATACCCGGGTAATTCGAGGAAGGGGAGAGGGGCGGGGGAAAGGGAGGGATGGAGGGGAAGGGGAAGGGGAGGGGGTTAGAGGGTTGGGGAACACTCGAGAGCTGGTAAATCCCCCCCCCTCCCCCGCCCCATCGGCCGGGTAATCGCGTTTGTTACCGTAGTAGAAGCGACGAAGCCGGTGGGCGGGTGGGCGGCTGCTGTGGGCGGCGGTTGTCCGGTTTTTGCCGCAGGATTCGCTTATTTGTAAGAGTTTTGAAGGAGTCTGCTTCATTAGTTTGTCCATTCGCCCGTACTGTGCCGCTGGAGTTGATGAATAAAGTCCATTTTGTCGGTTCAAGAAGAGACCAAGCCACATGATGACCGCCTCATGACCGCCGCAGCTTCTTCCCCCCCTCCTCCCGCCTTCTCATGATCGCTGTCCTGCCCACCCACCCCACTGCCTCCTCCTCATGACCGCCGCCACAGCATCTCCTTCCTCCTCCTCCTCCCCATGACCGCCGCAGCTTCTTCCCGCCTTCTCATGACCGCTGCCCCCCCCCCACTACCTCCTCCTCATGGCCGCCGCAGCTCCCCCCCTCCTCATGACCGCTGTCCACCCCCCCCCCCCCACCACCACCACAGCTTCCTCCCCCTCATGACCGCCGCCGCAGCATCTCCTTCCTCCTCCTCCTCATGACCGCCGCCGTAGCATCTCCTTCCTCCTCCCTCCTCCTCATGATCGCCGCAGCTTCCCCTCCTCCCGCCTCCTCATGACCGCTGTCTCCCCCCACACTGCCTCCTCCTCATGGCCGCCGCCTGGCATCCCTTCCTCCTCCTCCTCCTCATGACCGCTGTCCACCCCACCCCACACTGCCTCCTCCTCCTCATGACCGCCGCCGCAGAATCCCCTTCCTCCTCCTCCTCCTCATGACCGCCGCCGCAGCATCTCCTTCCTCCTCCTCCTCCTCATGACCACCGCAGCTTCTTCCTCCTCCCGGGCCTTCTCATGACTGCTGTATCTCCCCCACCCCCCACTGCCTCCTCTTCCTCATGACCGCCGCCGCAGCCCCCCTTCCTCCTCCTCCTCCTCCTTTTCCTCTTCCTCTTCCTCCCCCTCCCTTTCCTCCTCCTCCTCCTCCCCTTCCTCCTCCTCCTCCTCCCCCTCCTCCTCCTCCTCCTCCTCCTCCTCCTCCTCCTCCTCCTCCTCCTCCTCATGGCCATTCGCGATGAAGACATTCCTGCACACTCGGCCCGGAGACGCTGCGCCGGCGAGTGACACCTGCTGCTTCATTTGCATCTCGGAGCCGCTGCAACCGCTGCAACCGCTCGGAAATGCTCGTCTTGCATGCCCTGCCAAGGGTGGGGAGGGGGGGGCTGGGTAGTGGGGTCAGGGTATGGATGGGGGTTGGGATGAAGGGTGGGGTTAGGGGAGGGGGAGTGGAGGAAGAGGAGGAGGAGTGGAGGAAGAGGAGGAGGAGTGGAGGAAGAGGAAGCGGAGAGGAGGAGGAGGTGGGGAGGGATGGGGTAGGGGTTAGTTGGGGGGAGTGGGGTGGGGGAGAGGCGAGGTGAGGGCAAGTTGGAGTGAAGTAAGGTGGGAGTCAGGGAGGTGGGGGTGGAGGTTAGGCAAGGGTGAGGGGTGGGGGGGTGGGGGCGAAGAGAAGTAGGAGGCAAGGGGGAATAGGTGTGGGGCGGAGAATGGGGTAAGGTGGTGGGGTGGGGGGGCGAGGAGAAGTAGGAGGCAAAGGGGGAATAGGTGTGGGGCGGAGAATGGGGTAAGGTGGGGTGGGGTGGGGGGAGCGAAGAGAAGTAGGAGGCAAAGGGGGAATAGGTGTGGGGCAGAGAATGGGGTAAGGTGGGGTGCGGGGGGGGAGCGAGAGAAGTAGGAGGCAAAGGGGGAATAGGTGTGGGGCGGGGAATGGGGTAAGGTGTGTGGGGCGGGGGGAGCGAAGAGAAGTAGGAGGCAAAGGGGGAATAGGTGTGGGGCGGAGAATGGGGTAAGGTGGGCGGGGGGGGGTAAGTGGGGCAGGCCAGGTGATGTGTCAGCGCGGGCGACAACCCGGCGGTGAGCAATCGCGCTGCTTTGACCGGACGGTTGGAGGGAGGAGGGGGTAGGAGGAGAGGAGGAGGAGGGAGGGTGGGAGAGGAGGAGGAGGAGGGAGGGAGAGGAGGAGGAGGAGGGAGAGGAGGAGGAGGAGGAGGAGGGAGGGTGAGGAGGAGGAGGAGGGAGGGAGGGAGAGGAGGAGGAGAGGAGGGAGGGAGAGAGATGGGGAGGGAGAGGGAGGGAGGGAGGGAGGGAGAGAGATGGGGAGGAGGAGGAGGAGGGAGGGGAGGGTAGGAGGGAGATGGGGAGGGAGGGAGAGGAGGAGGAGGGAGGGAGAGGAGGTGGAGGCAGGGAGGGAGGAAGAGGAGGAGGAAGAGGGAGGGAGAGGAGGAGGAGGAGGGAGGTGGGGGTTAGGAGGAGGGAGGGAGGGGAAGGGGGAGGGCGCATGGCCGTTGCAGTCTCATGCACAGGAAATACTGAGGGAGGCGTCGCGCTGCTGGTGGCTTGGTGACCAGGGCCTGGGATGCTTGGCAGGTGCCCAGGTCAGCCGCGGGTCCCAGGGGCGTCCGTGCTCTCGTGCCCTCGACCCTCGCACCTGTAATCCATGGCGGGGCTGTGCTTGCTGCGGGCGTGCGGGCGTGTGGGCGTGCGGGCGTGCGGCTGCTTGCGAAAGAGTAATGGCTGAGGAAATGTGGTCTGGTTTGTGTTCTGGGTTTGCGGGTTGGTGGGGCGGGGGGTTACCTGTTCTGCCTTACTGTTGTTATTGCCATTATTATTGTTATTATAACTGTTATTGTTGTTATCTTTGTTATTATTAGTAGTAGTAGTTGTGGTAGTAGATTATTATTGATCCTCTGTTTCCTCGCCGCCATATGGTACCCGATCCATCAATAAGCAGTTTCCTTGTTTATTCTTATTCTCTTTTTCCCTTTTAACCAGTCTAATTATCACCATTAGGTGCCGTGCCTGAATATTATAACAATTAATGGCATTAACTTGATCGCAAGAGGCTGCCCGCCCGGCGACCTTCGCTGCCCTTCCGCTGACCTTTGCTGACCTTTGCTGACCCTGCTCGCCCCCGACGCCCTTTACGGCCGCTCACGTGTCGCTCGTTATTTTGACTCCGTGTTGCGGGTTGCACTTGCAACATTATCTTTAGGGCTGTGCAGTTGGGTTGAATTGCACGGCGGGCGAGGCGGGGAGCGGGGGGGGGGGCGGGGGGCGGGATCGCTGTGTGTTTATCTTTGTGCTTTGGGGTCTGCCTCGCGCGCGCACGTGTCAAATTAGCGGTGTTTTCAAATATGGGCGTTTGTGTGTGTGTGTGTGTGTGTGTGTGTGCGTGTGTGTGTGCGTGTGTGTGTGTGTGTGTGTTCGTGCGTGTGTGTGTGTGTGTGTGTGTGTGTGTGTGTGTGTGTGTGTGTGCGTGTGTGTGTGTTCGTGTTCGTGCGTGTGTGTGTGTGTGTGTGTTCGTGCGTGTGTGTGTGTGTGTGTGCTGGAGTACATGCGTGCCTGTTTGTACACATGATGTGTTTATGTTCGTGTAAATTTAAGCGTCAGTGTGTGCATACTCACGCTCCGTGTTTGTAGCAATGTTCCTCCTCAAGATTCCTTCACGGAGGCGAGAGGAGACGCTCGCCTGTCTCCGCAGACGCTTTATCAATTGCAACGCACATAAAACACGCGGACTATCTCGCGGCTCGAGAGACACTCGGCGAGACACGAGGCAGAGGCGTCGGGGCCGGAGACGCCGCCCCTCGCGTCGCCTCGCGTCCTAGAGGGCGTCGGCGAGGGAGGCCCTTGTCGCCTCCGCCTGCGTCGCCTGAGTCACCTGCGTCACCTACGTCGCCTGGAGAGGGAGGAGAGGGAGGAAGGACAAGGGTGAGGGTGTTGGAGGAGGAAATGGGGACTGGGAAGGAGGATCGAGGGGTCGGGGGGACGGGATGGTGGGCATGTTCGGGCATCGGAGAAGGATAAAAGGGAGGAGGATGGCAATGGCCGATGATTCCGGGCGTGGGTTTGGAGTCGTTCTATCTGCGCTGTTGTGAGCCTCCGATAAGGTAGCCTCCGCGTGTGTCAGAGGCGAAGGGTCGCTTCTCTGTCTCCTCTTTCTCGGATTTTCCTTTTCACATCTGAGGATTTGACATGGCGGGAGGAGGCGGCCGGTCGTCGGCGGGTTTAACGCCTCGCTCCGGCGCCGCTGCCCTCCCGAAGCACATTTTTTCAGAGGGATTGCCAGGTCGACGACGCCGCTCGCCGCCGTGAGTAAACAGGCTTTGGGTGCTCCCCCTCCCCTCCTCTCTCCTCTTCTCTCCTCCTCTCCCTTGTCTCCACTCCGCTTCCTTTTCTCTCCTCTTCTCCTACAGCCTCACATTCTACCTTCATCTTCCTCCTCTCTCTCCCTCTCTTATTTTTCTTTTCCCTCTCCGCCTTTTACTCTTATTCTTCCTCCTCCTCCACTTTTCGTTGACCTTTTCCTCTCTCTCCTCAAACACCAGCGTCTTTCCACTACTTCATCCCTACTCTTCCTCCTCTCCTTCCTTTATCTCCTCCTCCTCTTATTATTGTTATCATTGTTATTATCATCATCATCATTCATTCTCCACCTTCTCACGGCCTATGGTATCCAATCCTTTGATCAGCAGCTTTCTTTCTTTCTTTCTTTTTTCCTCCTTTTCCTAAAATAGACAGAATGGAGAAGCAAATGCCAGTAGAAATGCCACTGGTTTGGCATTTTCTCTGGTGTTCATTGTCAACGTATGGAGAGAGAGAGAGAAAGAGAGAGAGAAAGAGAGAGAGAAAGAGAAAGAGAAAGAGAAAGAGAAGGAGAAGGAGAAGGAGAAGGAGAAGGAGAAAGAGAAAGAGAAAGAGAAAGAGGAAGAGAAAGAAAAAGAGAAAGAGAAAGAGAAAGAGAAAGAGAAGGAGAAGGAGAAGGGAGAAGGAGAAGGAGAAGGAGAAGGAGAAAGAGACAGAGAAAGAGAGAGAGAAAGAGAAAGAGAAAGAGAAAGAGAAAGAGAAAGAGAAAGTGAAAGTGAAAGAGAAAGAGAAAGAGAAAGAGAGAGAAAGAGAAAGAAAGAAAGAAAGAAAGAAAGAAAGAAAGAAAGAAAGAAAGAAAGAAAGAAAGAAAGAAAGAAAGAAAGAAAGAAAGAAAGAAAGAAAGAAAGAAAAAGAAAGAAAGAGAGAGAAAGAAAGAAAGAGAGAGAGAGAGAGAGAGAAATAGAGAGAGAGAGGGGGGCATTCCTTGCTGTCTCGTAAGGTAAGGTGTAACGCTGTAGGGGGAAGGTAGATATTGCGTGTGTGTGTGTGTGTGTGTGTGTGTGTGTGTGTGTGTGTGTGTGTGTCTATTATTTGTCAAATTATCGATAATTTCAAATAAATGCGTTTTTTCTTTTCTTTTCATTTTCTTTTTTTGGTGTGTGTGTGCGTGTGTCTGTGTCTATCATTTGCCAAATTATCTGCGTTTTCAAATAAGTGTGTTTGTGTGTGAATATGCGTGCGTTTAGGTTTGTATTTTTATGTACTCTTGGCTTGTATTTCTGCGCAGGGGGGCGTCTAGAGGGGGGAGGGGGGGTCAGAGGGTCGTCCGTGCCAGGCAGGTGCGCGGAGGCGGCGGGTCACGCCTTGTGCGGTTTCGCGAGAATAATTAGTCTCGAGAGCGATGGGGGAGATAAGCGGGGGGGGGGGGAGGGGGAAGGGAGGGGACTCTGGGCGTGACGGTGGCACGGAGGAAGGGGGAGGGGGTGGGGGATTGAGGATGGGAGGAAGGGAAAGGAAGGGAAGGGAGTGTGAGAAGAGAGAAGGGAAAGGAATGAGGAAGGGAAGGAAGGGAAGGGAGTATTAGAAGAGAGAAGGGAAAGGAGGAAAAGAAGAGGGGGAGAAGGGAAGGGAAGGGGAGTATTAGAAGAGAGAAGGGAAAGGAGGAAAAGAAGAAAGGGGAGAAGGGAAGGGAAGTGAATGGAATGGAATGAAGGGGAAATGAGGAAAAGAATAGGAAAACATGACACAGGGCGAGAGGAGGGAAGCGAAGGAAAGGGGGGGGAGGAAGGAAGATGTGCGACGAGAAGGTCGTGACAGTGAAGCTCCGCGTGACAAGAGCTTCGTGACAGCCGTGTCAATATGACGTTCGGGTTTCCGTCACGCCTCGTGGGATTCTGAGGGCTTTCGGCCAGAGGCGGAGGAAAGCGCTGCCGGGCAAGACATACAGACAGACAGATACAGACCACCATATCCTCACGAGACGCGGCCGGCAGCGGGCGGGCGACGGACCCGCGGCGCTCGCGAGACCCGCCCCCCCGCCCGCCCGCTCGCGATTTCCCACAAGTAAACAATCCCCCCCCCACCCCCCGCCCTGTGAATGACGCCCCCACCCCCACCCCCGCCCTGTGAATGACGCCCCCCCACCCCCAGCCCTGTGAATGACGCCCCCACCACCCCCGCCCTGTGAATGACGCCCCCCACCCCCCGTCCAGTGAATGACGCCCCACCCCCCGCCCTGTGAATGACGCCCCCCCTCCCCCGCCCTGTGAATGACGCCCCCACCCCACCCCCGCCCTCAGAATGACGCCCCCCCACCCCCGCCCTGTGAATGACGCCCCCTCCCCCTCGCTCGTAATGGAGGCCTTCCTGCCCCGCCGCAGCTGGCCGCCCCGACGCGAACGCATACGCATATCAGCTGATGTCTGAATTTGCTTGAACGCGGGACGGACAGCGATCGGCTTTTGCAGAGGCAGGTCCTCTTCTCCTTCTCCTTCTCTTCTCTCTTCTTATTTCTCTGTTCGCTCTCTTTTTTCTCATTTTTCTTCTCCCCTCTTCTCTCTTTTCACTTCTCTTCTCTCTTCTTATTTCTCTGTTCGCTCTCTTTTTTCTCATTTTTCTTCTCCCCTATATTCTCTTTTTTACTTCTCCTCTTCCTCATTTTTTTCTCCTCTCTTCTCTCTTTCCTCATTTTGCTTCTCCCCTCTTCTCTCTTTTCTCTTCTCTCCTCCTCATTCTTCTGTTAAATCTTTCCTCATGTTTCTTCTCTCTTCTTTCTCTGTTATCTCTTTTCTCATGTGTCTTCTCCCCTCTTTTCTCTCCTCATTCTTTTGTTAAATCTTTCCTCATGTTTCTTCTCCCGTCTTTGCGTGCAGAGCGAACACCTGGGGGCTGCTAGTGGCTCTTGAGGGCGTCGTTGTCCGCTGTTGCTTGAGCTCTGGTGCTTTTCGACTGTGAGCTGTCTGTCTCCTTCTTCTGTCTTTGGCTGTCTGTTTTTTTTCTCCCTGTCTGCTTGTTTGTCTGTTTTTCCCCTCTCCTTTCTCTTTTCCTGCCTCTTTTCCTCCTCTTCCTCCTTCTCCTCCTCCTCTTCTTCTTCTTCCTCCTCCTCCTCCTCCTCCTCCTCCTCCTCCTCCTCCTCCTCCTCCTCCTCCTCCTCCTCCTCCTCCTCTCTCCCTCCTCCTCCCCCTCCTCCTC
>NC_091570.1:39788198-39793198 GCF_042767895.1 Penaeus vannamei
CGTCCTCTTTCGCCTCTCCCTACAACTAGCACTACCATCTCTTCCCCTCTTTCCTTCCCTGCTCCTCCCCCTTCTCCTCCTCCTTCCCCATCACCCCCGCTTCCCTCCTCATTCTCGCCTCTCCCCCCCTTCCTCTCCTCCCCTACCCCACCCCCTTCTCCTCCCCCACCCCACCCCCTTCTCCTCCCCCAAGTCATCGCTTAACGACCCGCCCGCTGGAGGACGACCCGGCCCGCACGTCGTCGGTGGGGAAGACGTCAGCCGAGGAACCGATAACGGAGATTGATTGAGTTCGAAGGAGGAGGAGGGGGAGGAGGAGGAGGAGGAGGAGGAGGAGGAGGAGGAGGAGGAGGAGGAGGAGGAGGAGGAGGAGGAGGAGGAGGGGAAGGAGGGAAAGGAGGAAGAGGAGGAGGAGGGGGAAGGAGGACGGGGAGGAGGAGGAGGGGGAAGGAGGACGGGGAGGAGGAGGAGGAGGAGGGAAGGAGGGGGGAGGGGGAGGAGGATGAAGAAGAAGAGGAGGAGGAGGGAGGAGGGGAAGGAGGGGAGGGGGAGGAGGATGAAGAAGAGGAGGAGGAGGAGGAGGAGGGGGAAGGAGGGGAGGGGGAGGAGGATGAAGAAGAAGAGGAGGAGAAGGAGGGAGTAGGATGAAAATAACAGGAATGAACGAAAAAAAACATAGGAATCAAATTCGAAACGCCTAAACGGGAGAATAAACTTCGAGAGCCAAAACAAAAACAAAATAAATAAATAAAGGGAGAATGATAAAACATCACAAAACCCAGTCGTAAAAACAGGTCTCGCATTTAAACAAACCAAAGACACGAAACAGAATAAATAACTCGGGGATACGCAGTAGAGGCGAGAGAGAGAGAGAGAGAGAGGGCGAGCTTTTGCAATCTTCTCTTGTCTTGACAGAAAGCGATCAGAACCCCTTCAGGAGGAGGAGGATCGAACGCCCTCCCGACCGCGATTGGATTCGACCAGGATATGGATTCCGATCTCTCTTGGCGACGCGCTCTGAGTCGTCTTTTGTTTTGCTTATGAATGTGGTTCATGTACGATTATGATATGTGTGTTGTATGTTCATTGGTGATTTTATGTGTTCTTCGTGTTTGTGTATTTGTTGTTTATTTTTTCGTTTTCTTTTTGTATTCTTCGTGTTTGTGTATTTATTGTTTACTTTTTTTATTTTTTTCGTTTTCTTTTTATGTCGTTTCGTGGATATGATTTATAAATCGAAAGATAGATGTACAGTAAATCGTGTTTTGATGTTTTTTTGTGTGTGTATTCTTCGTGTTTGTGTATTTGTTGTTTGCTTTATTTATTGTTTCGTTTTCTTTTTATGTCGTTCCGTGGATATGATTTATAAATCGAAAGATAGATGTAGAGTAAATCGTGTTTTGATGTTTTTTTGTGTGTGTATTCTTCGTGTTTGTGTATTTGTTGTTTGCTTTATTATTTTTTCGTTTTCTTTTTATGTCATTCCGTGGATATGATTTATAAATGGAAAAATAGATGTACAGTAAATCGTGTTTTGATGTTTTGATTTACAGATCGAAAGATAGTTGCCCAGTAAATCGTGTTTTGATGTTTTTTGTGTGTGTATTTTTATTTGTATGTAAATGTTTTGAGGATAAGGTTAGAGGATCGAGAGACGGAGGCCCAGCGAGCTCCGAGATCCCGAAGTAACACCAGTGAGTCCCGCTGGAGATGCGATGTTTAGTTTGCGCCGAAAGAGAGACAATTTTCTCATTACTAAGATTAAGCTCCACCGAGATAATACTTTGTCACGGTAGACTCAGAAGGGCCTCTTGTGTCCTCTGTGTCCGTGTGTGCGTCTGTGTGTGCGTCTACATGTGCGTATGAAGACGTCACCCCCTTGGCCTTGGGAGGGAGTAGACACGTCGAGAATCTCTGTGGCGTTTAGCGCGACATTGTCAACTGGAGAGAAGTCCCCCTGTCAGCCTGATCAGGATAGATGTTCTCTCCCCTTCCCTTCGCCCAGAAAGTGGAAGGGGATTTCGCCCTCGCGCCGCCGTGGGTGTGCGGGCGCGGCGGCGTCCACGGGGTCGCAGTCGTTGTTAGCACTTGCTTACGCGTGGCTCTACTTTGTTCGGGGTTTCGGGAGATGACTTTTATCGCCCTTCCGGATCGGCGTTTGGCTCTCGAGAACTGCCGAGGGAGCCACGCGAGCGCCAGAAGGAGAGGGCGGCGGCGAGTCCCAAGAGGCGAATTCGCGCCGAGTCACTTGGGGCGATTATTACCCCGCGCGACGTGTCTACAAGCGCGCGGGCGCGGCCTGAGCGCCGGCCCCGCGTGGCAGAGCAGTTAGCGGTGCGGTAACGAGGCTGGGCTGTCGGTAAGCACAACACCGACGCCGCCGAACAATGCCGAGGGAGCCTTCGGGAGGTTTCCTGATGAGCGGCCCGGCTGGCGCTGCGCCGTCTGCCGCCGCCGCTCGCCATTCGCGGCGTTCGGGTCAAGGCCGCCTCTTACCTGGCTCCGCTCGCCGGTGACGTCACTGCTTTTGGTTTCGGCCAGATGGCGTCGCGGAAGGGCGCCTCGCTCGTCTCCTGCGCCCGGGCTGCGCGGAAGGGCGGCGAGGGCGTGCTGGGGAGAAGCGCGGGGCTGTTGTGCGAATTGCATAAGGGTCAAATGTGGCGGAAGAGGCGGGAAAAGCGAACGCGAGAGAGAGAGAAACAAGCGGGCGCGGGGCCATAAAACCTCGCCGCGGTTGCTCTCACTTTCATCGTGACCTACTGTCCCCTCATTACTCTATGCGGGAATGTCGCCCTTCCTGCGCCCCGTCTCCGCGCAAGGACACGTGCTTACATGACGCGGCCCGCCCGGCCCAGGACCGCCGCCCGGAATAGCAACGAGGGAATCGGCCGCCCGGGCAGTTGTGTCGCAAGTGAGAGGCTGTCCGTCAGCGGTGGCCGCGGAGATGGCCGGATATGGCGAGGCGCTGCATGGCTGAGCGGTTCGTCGTGGCCCGTTTCCCCGTCACATGGCGGTGGTGCATACATTGGCTGCTCTCGCCTGCCCCGTATGGCACCAGAGCCCCGGCGGCCCCCCGTGCCCCCGCCATACCCCTCCCCCCTCCGCCTGGATCCATCACATTCACTTTCTGCATTCCGGGGCTCCGATTTGCGCGGATCCGGCCTTTCTCTCTCGATTTCCCCGATTTCCCGAGCGGGCTTTTTAGTCCTTGCTGCTGCTCTCTCTGCTGCCGACGAAAACATTCTCCGATCGTGTGTAGATCTTATCGCCTCGACGCGACCGTACCGCTAATAAACACAGCACACCGCGCCGTGTACGAACAGCGGTAAACCCGGGCGCAAAAAGGCTCCGTCCTAATAGCAAATCCGGCGCGAAGGAGGGAATACCAATCACGCGAGTTTACTTAGCGCCGAGAATTGACCCTAAGGAATAAGGAAAACACGGGGGGGGGGGGAAGGGCAGGGGCCAAGGGAAAGGGAGTCTTAGGGTAGGGGGAAGAAGGGCGAGTTTGGCTTGCTTGAGGGGGTTTTGGAGTACTCGCTCGGCCGACGCCTGCACCCCGGGCTTCGAAAGGGGGGAGAGGGGGAGAGGGGGGGGGGCAAATAAAAATGACTAGCGGGGAACGTCGAGTGGGTCCTCCCCCCTCCCTCTCTCTCCTACCTTCCTGTATTTCGTACCTCTTCCTCCTCTTCTTCATTTACCTTCTTCTTTCTCCTCCTCCTCTTTCCTTCTTCATCTCATTTTTCTTCGTTTCTTCTTTTTCTTATTCCTCTCCCATTCTTCATCTTCATCATCTTCTTCTTCTTCTTCTTCTTCTTCTTCTTCTTCTTCCTCCTTCCTTCTTCTTCTCCTCCTCCTCCTCCTCCTCCTCCTCCTCCTCCTCCTCCTCCTTCCTCCTCCTTCCTCCTCCTCCTCCTCCTCCCCCCCCTCCCTCCTCCCCCCTGTCTCCATTCTCACCTCCCTGTCATGCCTGACCAGCTGCTTACCTAGTTACTTGAAGAGGTTTCCTGAATGACTTTTGTTTTTCTTTTCTCTCTCCGATATTGTCGTCGGGTTTTCGACTTCCTCGGGGTTCTGTTTGCTTTGAAATCCAGGCTTTTCTTTGAGGCATTGTCTTTGAAGGGGGCGGGGCTTTTGGGGTATTGCTTCAGGTTGCACGGGTTTCCTTTTAAGTTTATTTTCGTCCTCCTGAGGTGGTACTTTTCCTGGAATGTCCCTTTCCTGGCATTTTTTTTTTTCTCCGTGCGTCATCAGCGTTCGTGGTAAGACAAGCGATTCATTTTCCTTGTTTCTCAGATTTTCCTAGAGTGTCGGGAGCGAGAACGTTTCTGGGAGGGAAGCTGCAGGACAGGCGTGTCTTTGTTGCAATTGCAGCAGTGCGGCGTCTTGGGTAGTTGCTGTTTGGGAAGCGGCTGTTCGCGCTGGTCGTAAAAATGCGTTTATGTGGCGTCTCTTCCTCGAGCGTCCGGCCGTCCGAGGGCCTCTCTCGAGACGCGGTTCACACGCGGGGCGCCTGCGGTTCACGCGGACTAAGTCATCTCCCACGAAATTGTTCCCGTTTTCTCTCCACCGAAATTATCTCGAAATTATATCATCGCCTCACCTCCTCGTCCCCTCGAGTGATAAATCGTAGAGAACAAATAACAGTGATTATTTGCCTTAGAACAACACTCTCCGCCGCGTGATGGCCTCGCCTGACGGGATGATTAGCCTCGGCGCCTCCGCTCGGGGCTCCTCCCGCCCGAGGAGGGAAGGGTCGCACCTCGCGAGACGCAGACGCCGAGCGCTCCGGCCGGCATCACGCCTCGCAACGTCGGGGAACGAGGGGGGGAGGGAGGGGGAGGGAAGGGTGTCGGGAGGGGCAGGAAGGGGCAGGAAGGGTTGTCAGGAGGGGTGGAGGTGCCGTCGGGAGGAGGAGGAAGGGTTGTCGGAAGAGGGAGAAGAGGCAGGGGGAACGACAGGGTTGTCGGGAGAGCGAGAGGAGGTCGAGTTCGAGCCGC
>NC_091570.1:39798198-39805698 GCF_042767895.1 Penaeus vannamei
GAAGCCCTCCCGAAGCCCTTGGGTAGTTCGTCGGGGCTCCTGAGGGTTCGGATGACGAGGTTTCAAGCCGGTTGCCGTCGTGCGGGTTGCGGGGCGAGGGAATCCGGCCGCGGGATTCTTAGATGAGGCGGTTCTGTAAGGTTCGGTAATGAGGAGCCGTGAGGTTGTAGCCCAGGCGTGAGTTTCGCAGAGGTTCAGCCGGAGAGACTCATGGTCAGATAGCCGCGGTCTTTGCAGAGGTTCAGCCGGAGAGACTCATAGTCAGATAGCCGCGGTCTTTGCAGAGGTTCATCCAGAGAGACTCGCAGTCCAGCCGCGGCCTTTGCAGGGGTTCAGAGCCCGGCAGCCCCGAGTTCACGGCGGGCCTTGCGGAGGGCCCTGAGCCGTTCCCTCGTGAGCCAGACCGAGAGGAGCGTGACCGTGGAAGCGACGGGCCTCTCTCTCTCTCTCTCTCTCTCTCTCTCTCTCTCTCTCTCTCTCTCTCTCTCTCTCTCTCTCTCTCTCTCTCTCTCTCTCTCTCTCTCTCTCTCTCTCTATCTCTCTCTCATATCTCTCTCTCTCTCTCTCTCTCTCTCTCTCTCTCTCTCTCTCTCTCTCTCTCTCTCTCTCTCTCTCTCTCTCTCTCTCTCTCTCTCTCTCTCTCTCTCTGTGTCTCCTCCGGTCGTGCCCTCGGCGGGGGAAGCGTGCCCGGCGGGAGGACGGCCGTGAGCCCCCCGCTGGAGGAGGAACGGGAGCCGGGGCATGAGAGTGCTAACGAGGGTCGTAATACCTCCAAGGGTGACGATAAGGGCTAGAGATTATGGTAAGTCGGTTTATGATCATGAACAAGTAATTTTTAACTTTATGAGATAACAGTAATATTTGTGCTATGGCGATAATACCTTTTTGATACTCGCTCACCGTAGGCACTCGGTGGATAGAAAGAGCAGTTTATATCCCAAAATCAGTAATTCTGAGTAATCAAATCAAATCAGTAATACGTCAGTAATTCCGAGGTGTATTCAGTGAAAGATGGAAAAATGCCGTACTTGGAAAAATGCCGTACTTGGAAAAATGCCGTACTTGGAAAAATGCCGTACTTGTAACAACTTGCTTCGATTGTATTCAGAGGAAATTTCAGCAAGGAGCCATAATAATAAGGTCATTGATGTGGGTATTACAGTAATGCGAACAAGAAGAAGAAGGGAAAGGGGAAGAATATCAAGAGGCGATGACCGCGACCAGAAAGGGAGGAAAGAAAACGCTAAAAAGAGATGAGTCAGAAGGGAGAAATACAAGGTAAAGAAAACGCAGGAGGAGAGACAGCACGGGGAAGGTGGGAGGGGAAGGGATGGGGGATAGGGGAGGGATGGGAGGGAAAGATGAATGAGGGGGATAGGGGAAGAACGGATGGAGGAAAAGGGAGGGAGGGGAGGGTGAAATGAAGGGAAGAAGGAAGAAGGAAAGGAGAGAGTAAAAATGAGGGAGTAGTAATGGAAGGAGAGAGAAAGGAGGGAAAGGGAGTATGGGAAGAAAGGAAGAGAGGGAATGAGAGGAAGGGGCACAAGCAGAATGGTTAAGACGGGGGGAGGAAAAGAGAGCAGAGGGAGAGGAAGGAAGGGAAGGAGTGAGCAGTAGAGCGGTTGAGGGAAGAGAGAGGGAGGGAAGGAGGGCAGGGGAAGAAGAAGAGGGTAAGGAGGGAGGTGGCTTTGGGGTCACGGTGGAAGTGGGGGGTAGGAGGAAGCGAGGCTTCTAGGGCAGGGGGGGTTGGAAGGAGGTGTTACCCGGCGTGTAAACCATGAGTTGTGATCCGCAGATTGTATTTCAGTGCGCAATCGAGCCAGGCGGAAAGGGAAGGCTCGAGCGGGGAATAAGATTGGGGCTGTCTGTCTGCCTGTCTGTCTGTCTTTGGGGATTAGGGGGGAGGGAGTGGGGGGAGGGGGGGAAGCCGCCAGGATTGGGTTTGGGTCGTCCTGGTGAGTAGGATTGCGAAGACGATGGCGTGGCTGAGAGAGAGAAAGAGAGAAGAAGGAGGTTTGAAGGGAGAGGAGATAGAAGGAGAATCGCGTGCCGAGAGAGAGAAGAGACACAGGAGGAACCGAATCCAAATAGAGAGCCATATTTAAGAGAGACAAGAGGAGTGAGGAGTCCGCCCGGGGTGCCTGTCCTGTCCTGCCTCGGGACGCGAGCCGGACCAGCCGTGCATGAGCCCAGGGTTGCCACACGCCGCCGCCGCCGCCTTCTGCAGCCGCCGGCACCCCCGCAGGTGCTTTGTCTCCGCCGCAGCTCAGTGGCCGGGACTGCGATTAAAAACATCCTGATTTGGGTCTCTCGTTAGGTCTCTGGAGTTACTCTCTTAAGGTCTCGCTCTCTCTCTTTCTCTCTCTCTGTCTCTCTTGTCTGTCTGTTTCTCTCTTCTCTCTCTGAAGATCTCTCTCTCTCTATATATATATATATATATATCTATCTATCTATCTCTCTCTCTGAAGATCTCTCTCGCTCTCTCTCTCTCCCTCCCTCCCTCTCTCTCCCTCCTCTCTCCCTCCTCTCCTCCCTCCCTCTCCCTCTCTCTCCTCTCCCTCCCATCCCCTCCCTCTCTCTCCTTCCCTCACTCCCACTCTTCTCCCTCCTCCCACTCTCCCTCTCCCATCCCTCCCTCCCCCTCCCTCTCTCCCTCCTCCGTCTCCCTCCCTCCCTCCCTCCCCCTTCCCTTTCCTCCCCTCCCTTCCTCCCTCTCCCTCCTCTCCCTTCCTCCCTCCCTCCCTCCCTCTCCCTCCCTCCCAGTCGCGCTTGACCTGCCGCTGTTCGGCCGTCCTGCACTCCTGACGGCGGCGAGGCTGGTGATGTGTGCCGAGCTATGCATGGCAGGGCGCGACACAATATTTATTCTGTGGGTTTAAGAATAGAATTATGCTCGAGATTGTAACCATCTGTAGTTTTTTTCTTGGTCTGTGGGTGTGTGTGCGTGCGTGCGTCTGTGAATGTATGCGGGGGGATGTGTGTGTACAGGATGTGTGTCAGTGTAGGCATGTGCATGTATTAAACTCTGCATGTCTTAAAAAAAAAAAAAAAAAAAATCTCTTTTTTTTTGCGTTTTACATTTTCCAAAAAAAAAAAAAAAATCTCTCTTTTTTTTTGCGTTTGTTTACATTTTCCGACATAACAAAGGATGGTTATTTATAAAAGATGTATTTTTTTTTCGTTTTTATTTAGTGTGCTTCAAGTGACAGGCGTAAGACAAGAGCATCGCACCAGAGATGGGATCGCACTTTCATCCCGCAAGCCCTTCTCCTTCTTCTCCTTTTCCTATTTCTTCTCCTCCTTCTTCTTTTCCTTCCTCTCCTCCTACTATTTCTTCTTCTTCTTCTTCTTCTTCTTCTTTTCCTTCCTCTCCTCCTACTATTTCTTCTTCTTCTTCTTCTTCTTCTTTTCCTTACTCTCCTCCTCCTCCTTCTCCTACTATTTCTCCTTCTTCTTCGTCTTTTCTTCCTTTCCTCCTCCTTCTTCCTTCTTCTTCTTCTTCTTCCTACTACTCCTCTTCCTCCTCCTCCTCCTACTACTACTACTACTACTTTCTCTTCTTCTCCTCTTCTTCCTTCCTCCATCTTCCTTCTTCATTCTCCTCTTCCTTCCCTTCTTCTTCCTTCTTCTTCCTTCTTCTTCTTCTTCCTTCTTCTTCCTCCTCCTCCTCCTCTTACTCCTCCTCCTCCTCCCCTTCCTCCTCCCTCCTCCTCCTCCCCTTCCTCCTTCTTCTCTTCCTCCTCCCTCCTCCTCCTCCTCCTCCTTTCCTTCCTTTCTTCCTCCTTTCCTCCTCCTCCTTCCTTCTTCTTCCTCCTCCTCCTCCTCCTCCTCCTTCCTCCTCCCTCCTTCCTCCTTCCCCTTCCCTCTTCCTCTCTTTCCTCCTCATCCTCCATCTTCTCCTTCCTTCTTCTCCTTCTTCCTTCCTTCTCCCTCCCTCCCTTCCTTCCTTCCTTCCTCCTTCCTCTTCTTCCTCCTTCCTCCTCCTCCTCCTCCCCTTCTTCTCCTCCTTTTCCTCCTTCCATCCCCTCTCTTCCCCTTCCATTCTTCTTCCTCTCTTCATCCTCCATCTTCTTCTTCTTTCCCGACGCCGCAACTCCGCGCGCCGCCTCCTTTCGGCATGCCGAATATGCAGATGCCGTGGAGGTAAAGACACAGGGAGTCACTGTTCGTCGCGTTTTGCATCTTCTGCCAAAGAAAAATAAAAAAAAAAAGGAAGAAGAAGAAGGGAAAAAAAGAGAGGGGGAAGAAGGAGGGAAGGAGGAGAAGAAGACTCCTGTCAATGGGACTATCTGTTACTTAATTAGCCGTTGGTTCACTTTTTTTTTTTTTTTTTTGAGTGACTTAAGGGAGCTTAAGTGGGTCGCGTTCAGGTGTAAATGGCCGATTTAACTGGTCCCTTCGCTCGCCTAATGAACCCTGCGAGAGAGAAGACCCTCGGGGGGATTAAGCGGAGGGGAGGGGGGAAGGGGTTGGGGGGGGTTAGTGTTGCAGGGGAGGAGAGGGGGGAGGGGGTTAGGGGAAGGGGTTAGAGTGTTGTAGGGGAGGGGATTGGGGGAGGGAGGGTGGGTTTGGTGGGGGGAGAGGGAGGGGCGTTAGGGGAGAAGCTAGAGTGTTGCAGGGGGAGGGGATTGGGGGAGGAGGAGGAGTTAGGGAGGGAGTTAGAGTGTTGCAGGGGAGGGAGGGTGGGTTTGGTGGGGGAAGGGGAGGAGAGGTGGGTTTGGTGGGGGGAGGGGAGGGAGGGTGGGTTTGGTGGGGAAGGGAGGGAGGGTGGGTTTTGGAGGGGGTGGGGAGGGAGGTGGTTTTGGAGGGGGTGGGGGGACTTGGGATGAGGTGTGGGATAAGTGAAGTAGGGGGGGAGGGATTGAGGGGAGGGAATGGATAGGGTTAGAACTAGGGGAAGGGGGGATAAGGTTTAAGGGGTATGGAAGGGGAATAAGTGGTGCTGGGGTTGGGGGAACAGGAGGAGGAGGAGGAGTGGCATGCATACAGGTAGGGTGATGTATGCAGAGGCAGGGCATGTGGGGACGTAGAGGAAGGGGCGGCATGGGGGAGGGGGGTCGAGACAGGGATAAGGTAGAGGAGAGGAGGGGTTACTCTAGGGAGCGGAGTCGAAGGGGGTGGGGAGTGTGGGGTCACTGAGGAGGGGAGAGAAGGTGGGTACCTGGAAGGCGGAGTGACTTCATGGGAGGGGGGAGGTGGGGAAGGAGAAAGGGGCAGTGGAGGGGGGGGCGGTTGTTGCATGGACTTGTCACGTTAAATGGTCATCACACTCTCGTACTTGAATTTTGTCATTTATGATCGTGACATTTAGGAGAAATCAGTTATTCTTTAGAGTTCAAGATATATTTTTGTTGACAACACAAATATCAACGAAAATATAGATTACTTATCACAAATTCGTCCGTACTCAATTCATCAAATAATATTAGCAAATAAGACATCAAAATAATGATAAAAATTTAAAGTTCCACGAAAAGGAAAAAGGAAAAATTCAGGATCGAACTGCACCCTGTAATTTTTAGGGGAAAATGACGAAATTGGAGGAAAGCGGCAGGGGAAAATAGCGGAATGGCAGCCTAATAGAAGGGAAGAGAAGGGGAGTTTGCCTGATGATGAATGCACGAGGGGGAGAGGAAGAGGAGGAGGAGAAGGGAGAGACGATGATAATGAGGGGCAGAGGGAAGAGCGTGATGACGAGCGTGAAAAGGGGGATATATATATATAGATGGAAGGAGAGGGAGAGGGAGAGAGAGAGGGGGGAGGGAGAGGGAGAGGGAGAGAGAGAGAGAGGGCAGAGGGAGACAAGAGAGAAGGGAGAGGGAGAGGGAGAGGGAGAGGGAGAGGGAGAGGAGAGAGGAGAGAGAGAGAGAGAGAGAGAGAGAGAGAGAGAGAGAGAGAGAGAGAGAGAGAGAGAGAGAGAGAGAGAGAGAGAGAGAGAGAGAGGGGGGGGGGGAGGGAGAGGGAGAGGGAGAGGGAGAGGGAGAGGGAGAGGGAGAGAGAGGGAGAGGGAGAGGGAGAGTGCAGACAGGCAAACAGGATTTTAGTCAGGCGGAGGCAGACAGACAGTAAGACCAAGTAAATAGAAGTAAAACACACAAGTCTGTGTTTGAGTAAGTGTGAATGTGTCTTGTCTTCGCGTGTGTCTGTGTCCGTCTGTGTATATCTGCGTCCCTCCGGCAGTAAATGAACCGAATATACAATTTCCACCCCATAGAATCTTCAGAAATCCAAAACCACCGTAGAAAAAAAAAAAATCGTAAGACCCTCCAGCAGAGAGCGCCGACGGGGAGCGGTCAGCGGACAGACGTCGGCCAACCGCAGCTCAGGAGCCGACGAGGAAGCGTGGACGTCCGTGCGGGAGAGCGAACCGAGTCCTGAGGTCGGAGGATGTCTTGGAGGAGGAGGAGGAGGGGAGGGAGGAGGAGAGGAGGACGGGAGGGAGGAGGAGAGGAGGACGGGAGGGAGGAGGAGAGGAGGCGGGAGGAGGACGGGGAGGGAGGAGGAGAAGAGGTGGGAAGGAGGTGGAGAAGAGGTGGGAGGGAGGAGGAGAGGCGGGAGGGAGTGGGTAGGAGGGAGAGGAGAAGAGGTGGAGGGAGGAGTAGGAAGGAGGGGAGGGGAGGAGAAGACGTAGGAGGGGAGGGAGAAGACGTGGATGGAGGAGTAGGAGGTGAGGAGTGGGAGGAGTAGGGAGGGAGAACTGGGAGGAGGACAGGGAGGGAGGGATGGAGGAGGATGAGGAGGAGAAGAATATTAGAAGAAGAATAAGAAGAAAAAAGAAGAAGGGAGGCGAAAGATTGTGCTGTTGGGGACATTGGGAAAGTGAAGAGGGAGGGAGGGAGGGGAAGGATAGAGGGCCGGGTAGGAGGAAAGAGGAGGCGAGAAGGAGAATGAAGGGGGAGAGAGGAGGAGGATTGTGTGTGTGTGTGTGGGGGGGGGGAGATGTTGATCAAGTCATGCAGGAGTAGGGTGAAGGAGAGGGAGGGGGCGGGGGGGGGAGGGAGGGAAGAGGAGTAGGATAAACACGGGAAAGGGACGTGTAAGGCCTCGCCATATGTCGTTTCTGGCGCTCGAGTTACGGGGAGAGGGACGAGGAGGGAAAAAATGGAAGAGGAGAAGAGACAGAGAGGAAGAGAGAGACGAAAAATGGAAGAGGAGAAGAGACAGAGAGGAAGAGAGAGACGATAATGGAAGAGGAGAAGAGGAAGAGAGAGAGACGAAAAATGGAAGAGGAGAAGAGATAGAGAGGGACGAGGAGGGAAAAAATGAAAGAGGAGAAGAGACAGAGAGAAAGAGAGGGAAGAAAATGGAGGAGAGAAGGGACAGAGAGGAAGAGAGAGCCGGATAATGGAAGAGGAGAAGAGACAGAGAGGAAGAGAGAGCCAAAATAGCAAGGTGGAGAAGAGAAGAGCTAGAAGAGAGACACAGAGAAGGAGAGAACCCCCGCAAAGAATGGAAGAAGGAAAGCGAGGAGATGGAAATCCAAAAAAATGGAAGAGGGAA
>NC_091570.1:39810698-39825698 GCF_042767895.1 Penaeus vannamei
TGACACCTGGTATTTACAGGTAGCAGACTAAAATTTCCTGTGATTTAGGGTTGTATGGTTATAGTTAAGGGCAGTATTGTTCATTGTGATTTAAGGTTATAAGCGGGATGGACTGCTTACTTTGGCTAAGTCTATACGTCGGGTGGTTTCTCTTTTTGTTCCATTTTTCACTCATTTATGCGTTGCGTCCATTGTTCAGATTTTTTTTTGTTTTGTTCCAAAGATTCGTATCAAGGATTAAGCCTAAAGTTGCCACTCGTATAAAAAAAATCTTAGAGACACTCGTATAAAATATACATTTTATAGAGATTATGTCTAGTTCATAAAAAAATATGACATTGTGAGCCTTATCATCAGAGCTGCCGAGATATTCAGATGTGATTGATTTTCCTTGTTGACGGCGATCGGCTGGGCGGGATTGAGGGGGGAGAGGGGAGGGGGTGAGGGAGAGGGGGAGGAGGGGAGGAGTGAGAGGGGGAAGGAGGGAATGGGGAGGGGGAGAGTGAGAGTGAGAGGGGGGATGGGGAGAAGTGAGGAGGGATGTTGAGAGGGAGAGTGAGAGGGGGATGGGGAAGGTGGGAGGGGGAGAGGTGAGGGAGAGGGAGGAGGGGGAGGGGGTGAGGGGGAAGGGGGATGTTGGGGGTGAGAGGGTGAGGGAGAGAGGGAGGATGGGGATGTGGATGGAGGATGGAGAGGTGAGGGGGGATGAAGGAGGAGGGGGTGAGGGAGAGGGAGGAGGGAGACAGAATGAGAGTGAGAGGGGGATGAGGGAGGGGGAGAGGTGAGGAGACAAGTGAGTGGAGTATGAGGAGGATAAAGGATGACTTGAGGGAGGACAGGGGTGGTCATAGGGCTGGGGAGAGGGTAGAGGTGAGGAGGGAAAGAGGGTTGGGCACAAGTGGGTGGCGAGAGGGGGCGCGGAGAGGGTGGTGCGAAAAGGGAGAGGCTATGGATGGGCACAGGGTAGAGGAGGGAAAAAGAGGAGGAAGGGAGATCACAATCTGTTTTCTTGTTTTTATTTCTTGTTATGGAAAAAAGGTAAAAAAGAGGGTCAATCCTTCCGCCACTCTCTTTTTCCCCTTCTCCCCCCACCCCCACCCCCCTCGCCCCCTCGCTTCCTACAGACAGACCTCGACAAGAAAAAACGCCAGGGGTCCTTCCCTCCCCTCGCCTCCCTTCTCCCCCCCATCCTTCCTCCCTCCTCTCCATCTCTTTATCCTCCACTCCCCCTCCCCATCCCCTCTTCCTTCATGTTTTTCCTTCTGCCACCTCTACTTTCCCCCTCTCCCTCCATGTCTATCTTCCTTAACCTTCCCCCCTCCCTTATCTTTTTCCTCTCTTTCCCTCTTCATTTTCCCCTTCCTTCCCCTCTTCTCATTTTCCTCCCCTTTTCTTTTCCTCTCATTTTCCCTGCTTTCCCTCCCCTCCTTCCACCCCTTTCATCCTCCTCCCCCTTCCTCTCCCTCCCCTTCCTCCCTCCTCCTCCCCTTCCCTTCCCCTTCCTCCTCTCTTCCTCCCCCTCTTCCCCCTCCCTCCCCTCCTCTTCCCCCTTCCTCCCCCTCCCCCTTGCCAAGAGAGAGAGAGGCCGAGGGCGTGCATGTGTCGGGGTCAGGGATCGCGCGCAGCAGTGACCCCAGCTCGAGCGGTCGGGTCGGCAGGCGGTCTTCCTCCCGTCCCGTGCTTCCAGAGGGAGAGAGAGGAAGGGAGAGGGAGGGAGAGGGAGAGGGAGAGGAAGAGAGAGGGAGGGAGAGAGAGAAAGAGGGAGAGGAAGGGAGAGGGATAGGGAGGGAGAGAGTGGAAGCGAGAGAGAGAGTGGAAGCCAGAGGGAGGGAGAGGGAGAGGGAGAGGGAGAGGGAGAGAGAGAGAGAGGAAGGGAGAGGGAGAGAGATGAAGAGGGAGAGGAAGCGAGAGGAAGAGAGACAGGAATGGAAACGATAGAGAGGGATTAGTGCAGATTGATAGGGAGGGAGGGAGAGAGAGAGAGAGAGATAGAAAGATAGAGAGAGAAAGAAATATAGATAGATAGATAGATAGATAGATAGATAGATAGATAGATAGATGGATAGATAGATATATAGAGAGAAAGATAGAGATAGATATATATAGAGAGAGAGATGATACAAGGAAAAAAGAGAAGAAAAGAGCAAGAGCAAGAGAGAGAGTCAGAGTCACGGGGAAATAGAAGCAAGTGGAAACAGACCGGGACGCTTCCCCGTCCTGAACACCCAAGGGACACTGCAGGACCCCCCTCCCCTCCCTCCCTCCCCCGTACCCTCCTGCAGGAACATCTCGGTCACATGCCCTTTCCTGGAGATCCTTCGTGTGTGGCGGTAGCGGCTGCTGGCGTGGCGCCCTTTCACTTTCTGGGAGGTGGAGGAGGAGGGGGAGGGCGGGGAGAGGGGCAGGGGGAGGGTATAGGAGAGAGAGAGGGAGAGAGAGATGGTGAGGAGGGGGAAGGGGAGGAGGGAGGAGGAGGAGGAGAAGGAGAAGGAGAAAGGGTAAGAAGAGAAGAAGGAGAAGGAGAAGGAGGAGAAGGAGGAGGAGAAGGAGAAGGAGAAGGAGAAGGAGAAGGAGAGAAAGGAGAAGGAGAAGGAGAAGGAGAAGGAGAGAAGGAGAAGGTGAGAAGGAAGAAGGAGAAGGAGAAGAAGAAGAAGAAGAAGAAGAAGAAGAAGAAGAAGAAGAAGAAGAAGAAGAAGAGAAGAAGAAGAAGAAGAAGGAGAGAAGTCCACTTGCTATTCCCTGCGGCCGCGGCGAGGAAATGAATGGCACATGAGGCTGGTGTATCTCATGAATCAGCGGTGCCCCCCGCCCTCTCCCCCTGCTCGCCCCTCCCCCCCTCCCCCTGCTCGCTCCTTCGCCGTCCTCGTCTCCTCCTCTTCTCCTTCTCTTTTTTATTTTATTTTTTTTTTTACTTTGTTCTGTGTTCTTGCTTCGTCTGGCTCTCTTGCCTTCTCTCCCTCTTCCTCTTTTTCTTCTCCTCCCCCTGCTCGCTCCTTCGCCGTCCTCGTCTCCTCTTCTTCTCTTTCTTCTCTTTTTATTTTTATTCTGTGTTCTTGCTTCGTCTCCTTCTCTCCCTCGTCCTCCTTTCTTCTCACTCGTCCCTGCCTTCTCCACAAGTCAATTCCTGTCGTCCTCGTGCCCATTTCTTTCTCTACTCTCTCTGCCCTGCTTGCAGTCACCAGGTCTCTCTTCTCTCTCTCTCTCTCTCTCTCTCTCTCTCTCTCTGCTCTCTCTCTCTCTCTCTCTCTCTCTCTTTTAACCTTATCTCGTAGCAGCGTCTGGAATTCTTATGAAGGGGAAGGAGAGAGAAAAAAATGTAAATAAAAATAGATATGTATTTGTACATAAATGAGAACGTAAGAGTGAGAGAAGAGAAGAGAAGAGAAAAGAGAGGAGGAGAGGGAGAGAGGGAGAGAGGGAGAGAGGGAGAGAGGGAGAGAGGGAGAGAGGAGAGAGAGGAGAGAGGGGGAGAGAGGAGAGAGAGAGAGAGAGAGAGAGAGAGAGAGAGAGAGAGAGAGAGAGAGAGAGAGAGAGAGAGAGAGAGAGAGAGAGAGAGAGAGAGAGAGAGAGAGGAGGGAGAGGGAGAGTAAAAGAGAGAGAGAGAGAGAGATTATCGGATAAATATGCCCCGATGAGTGGAACGGGGGGAGGGGGAGGGGGGGGGGCATTGAGAGCGCTGAGAGATTGGGGTATGTGGGGGGGGGGGAGGGGGAGGGGAGGGAGAGATGGAAATGCGAACCGGAAAAAAAATCTTTCTTGTCTTTTGGGGAAGAGAAGAAAAATGTTGATTGAATTTGATAAGATTGTATCGTGTAGCTCTTAGCGAGAGAGAGAGAAAAAAACTTCTTAAAGTTTTGGAAATTTCGGGTTTAGATGTAATTTTCCCGCTAAAATGGCCGAAAAAAATATATATTCTCAGACTTCACAAAACCAAGATTGTCCAGAAAATGTGAAAACAAATATTTTATCCTCTCGATATCCATAAATACATCCTTTAGACCATGAAAAAAATGACCCAAAATTTGTCTTAACCCCGCGGGCTTTTTGTGCCTCGCTCGCCATTCGGGAAGTGGGGGGAGGAGGGGGAAGGGGGGGAGGGAGAAGGGAGAAGGGAGAAGGGAGGGAGATGGAGGGCCTCAGGGTGGGGATATGGGAGGGGAGTGAAGGGAGAAGGAAGGGGGAGTTGGAGGGCCTCAGGGGGTGGGGGGGTATGGGGAGGGGAGTGAAGGGAGAAGGAAGGGAGTTGGAGGGCCTCAGGGTGGGGGTATGGGGAGGGGAGTGAAGGGAGAAGGAAGGGAGTAGTTGGGGGCCTCAGGGTAGGGATATGGGGAGGGGAGTGAAGGGAGAAGGAAGGGGGAGATGGAGAGCCTCAGGGTGGGGGTATGGGGGGAGGGGAGGGAGTGAAGGGAAGGGAAGGGAGAAGGAAGGGGGAGATGGAGGGCCTCAGGGTGGGGATATGGGGAGGGGAGGAAGGGAGAAGGAAGGGGGAGATGGAGGGCCTCAGGGTGGGGATATGGGGAGGGGGGTGAAGGGGGAAGGAAGGGGGAGATGGAGGGCCTCAGGGTGGGGGTATGGGGACGGGAGATGGGACATGGAGGGCCTCAGGGTGGGGATATGGGGAGGGGAGTGAAGGGAGAAGGAAGGGGGAGTTGGAGGGCCTCAGGGTGGGGGTCTGGGGAGGGGAGTGGAGCTGAGCGGGAGATGGGGTGGGAGATTAGATCGGGAACGCCCATAATGGGTGCTAATGGGGAGGTGTGAGCGCAATGGGGAGAGAACACCTTTATGGTAATGTCCGAGTGAGTTGTTTAGGCGGTTGTGTTGGTGTGTGTGTCTGTTGGCGTCTTTGTCGTCGGGTGCATTGTGTGTGTTTGAGTGAGTTGAGTGTGTGTGTGTGTGTGTGTGTGTGTGTGTGTGTGTGTGTGTGTGTGTGTGTGTGTGTGTGTGTGTGTGTGTGTGTTTGAGTGAGTTTGTGTGTGTGTGTGTGTGTGTGTGTGTGTGTGTGTGAGAGAGAGAGAGAGTGAGTGAGTGAGTGAGAGAGTGAGTGAGAGTGAGAGAGTGAGTGAATGAGTGCGTGTGTGTGTGTGTGTGTGTGTGTGTGTGTGTGTGTGTGTGTGTGTGTGTGTGTATGTGTGTATGTGAGTGTGTGTGTGTGTGTGTGTGAGAGAGAGAGAGTGAGTGAGAGTGAGTGAATGAGTGTGAGTTTTATGTGTGTGTGTGTGTGTGAGAGAGAGAGTTAGTGAGTGAGTTTTTTTTTGTGTGTGTGTGTGTGGATGTGTGTATGTGTATGTGAGTGAGTGTGTGTGTGTGTGTGTGTGTGTGTGTGTGTGTGTATGTGAGTGAGTGAGTGAGTCAGTCAGTCAGTGAGTTGTGTGTGTATGTGTGTGTGTTTGTGCGACTTCGTGTATGTTGTGTTAGTACATGCGCGTGTTTGCCAGGGAGAGTCAAGCACAAAGACAGACAAAGAGATCATGAGACTGTGCTTGCATGAAGTTTATTTGTGCACATATTCATTTGTTTACTCTGCATGGTGATTCATTGTTTATGCGCCCAATCCTATTTCTTTCCTTCTCCTTTTTCGTCTTCAGATTATGAGCTTAGTCTCGGTCGTTCATTGTAATAATTCGATACATTTATGATACGTTGTCAAGGATACTGTCAGCTGATTTTGTGTTAGAGGGAGATAGAGAGATGAAGGGAGAGAGAGAGAGAGAGAGAGAGAGAGAGAGAGAGAGAGAGAGAGAGAGAGAGAGAGAGAGAGAGAGAGAGAGAGAGAGAGAGAGGAAAGAGAAAGAAGCAAAGAAAGAGAGAGGAGGAGATGAAAATGGGGTTCGAAGGATAAGGAAGGAGAGCGAGAGGGAGATGGATGAGGAAGAGAGGAGAGAGACAGAAAAAGAAAGAAAATTAAACAAAGACGCAACGAGAGGGCATGGGAGGGCAACGAGGGGTGCGGAGGCGTGAACAATTTGCTGTCTGGAACGACCTGTGAGATCGTGCGCTTGTTCCGATAGGCCTATTAAGTAGATATCACGATAGGCCTATTAAATAGATATCACGCTTCGTCGATGTAAGATACAGTGCCCCACTTCTGCGAAAATGAGAGAGGGAGAGGGAGGGAGGGAGGGAGAGAGGGAGGGAGAGAGGGAGAGGGAGAGGGAGAGGGAGAGAGGGAGGGAGAGGGAGGGAGGAGGAGGGAGGAGGGAGGGAGGTGGAAGGAGACAGACAGATATATTAGATACATAGATAGAACAGACAGACAGAAGAGAGGGAGAGAGAGAGAGAGAGAGAGAGAGAGAGAGAGAGAGAGATACATACAGACAGATAGACAGACAGACAGACAGACAGACAGACAGAGAGAGAGTGAGAGAGAGAGAGAGAGAAAGAGAGAAGACACAGAGAAAGAGAAAGAGAGAGAGAGAGAGAGAGAGAGAGAGAGAGAGAGAGAGAGAGAGAGAGAGAGAGAGAGACGAAGCAGCGCCCACTCATCGCAAAGGACAAGATGACAACACGCCAAGATCCGCGTGTAAGGTGATGCGGCTGCGGAGGCGGGCGTCGAGGAGATGAATAAGGAGAATGAAGAGATGAATAAAAGGAAGAAGAGGAGGAAGAAAGAAAGAAAAAGGAGAATGAAGAGATGAATAAAAGGAAGAGGAGGAAGACTGGAGAAGAGGAGAAGGAGAAAACTAAATTCACAAGAGAAAAGACGAAGAATAAGAAGAAGGGCTACGAGGAGGAAAAGAAGAAGGGGAAGAATAAGAAGAAAGACTACGAAGAGGAGAAAAATGACTACAAAGAAAAAAGAAGAAAGACTACAAATAAAAAAGGGAGAAAAATAACTACAAAGAAAAAAAAAAGGGAGAAGAAAGACTACGAAGAGGAAGAGAAGAAGGAGAAAGAGGACCCCGAGGTGCCCGGCCGAGCTCCGCATCTGGGCGGGCGAGGAGGGCCAGCGTCGAGGGTCAACATCTGGCCCGCCGATAGCCCCCGAGGGGGGGGGGGTCTGGGAGAGGAGGGGGAGGGGGTGAGGGGATAGAGGGTGTTGGATAGATACCGAGGGAGAGTGGGGAGGGGAGGGGACGAGGGATGGGGGTCCTGGAAAGGATGAGGGAGAGGTGGGGGTGTTGGAGGGGGTTTGGGTGGAGGTGAGGGGAGGAAGAGGGGGATCTGGAAGGGAATAGGGAGTGGAATCAGGTTGGGGAGGAGGTAAAGGGGAGAACCGAGAGTAGGGGAGGTCTGAAGGGGGTTAACAAATTGCTTCTGAACCTGGTGGAAGGTACGGGGGAGGTTCAGTAGAGTGGGAGAACAGGGTGATGGAATTATGGTACCTTTCCATATTCACACGTCCATGTTTGTGTGCGTGTCTGTGGCTTTCCCTCATGTATGTATGTATGTTTGTCTCTCCCTCATGTATGCATGTTTGTCTCTCGCTTCCTGTACATGAATGCCGGTAAGTGTGTGAATGTGCTTGCTTGTACATGAATGCCGGTAAGTGTGTGAATGTGCTTGCTTGTACGCCCGATTACCCTGCTCAGTGGCGTTCCCCGCGGCGCCCACACCGCTGCGCAACGGCCGGCCCCCTGAGCAACGGGTCCGAGCTCTCCGCAAGGACACAGGAGGCCTTTGAGTGCGCCCACGCCGTGACGGAGGGACGACGGCGCTCAAAGGAGAGGTTGAGAGTGAGAATGAGAGACTGAGAATGGTAGTGAGAGTAACACACATACATATACACACACGCACGCACACGCACACGCACACGCACACGCACACGCACACACACACACACACACACACACACACACACACACACACACACACACACACACACACACACACACAGAGAGAGAGAGAGAGAGAGAGAGAGAGAGAGAGAGAGAGAGAGAGAGAGAGAGAGAGAGAGAGAGAGAGAGAGAGAGAGAGAGAGAGAGAGAGAGAGAAAGAAAGAAAGAAAGAAAGAGAGCAAGGGCAAGAGCGAGAGAGGTAAAGAAAGAATCTAAAGAACAGGTGGAAAGAAGGAGAAGGGCAAGAGTAGAAGAGAGAAGAACCTGTGCATCTGAGCAAACAAAACCGAGATAGAGGTAAAACGACGGAGATAAAGATGAATGAAACAGGTGCGCGGAGAAAGAAAGAAAGAAAGAGAGACAGGAGGAGGAGGAGGAGGAGGAGATGGAAGTTATGAATACACGAGCATCCGTCCCTCTATTTACCCTCTCCTTTTTAACCCGTTATCGGCCTGTTGATCGGCCTGCCTTACAAATCTACCCGCCAGGCCCTCGCGGACGTCGCCGAGCAGCTGAGGCGTCGGTCAGCTGATGGCCGGTGTAAGGGGGGGGGGGGGACGTCGAGAGAGAGGGGCGTCGAGAGAGAGTGGGCGTGGGAGGTGAGTGGGCGTCGAGAGAGAGTGGGCGTGGGAGGTGAGTGGGTATCGAGAGAGAGGGGCGTCGAGAGAGAGTGGGCGTGGGAGGTGAGTTGGGGTCCAGAGAGAGTGGGGATGGGAGGTGAGTGGACGTCGAGAGAGAGTGGGCGTCGAGAGAGAGTGGGCATGGGAGGTGAGTGGGCGTCGAGAGAGAGTGGGCGTGGGAGGTGAGTGGGCGTCGAGAGAGTGTGGGCGTCGAGAGAGAGTGTGGGCGTGGGAGGTGAGTTGGGGTCCAGAGAGAGTGGGCGTGGGAGGTGAGGGCGTCGAGGAGAGAGTGGGCATGGGAGGTGAGTGGGCGTGGGAGGTGAGTGGGCGTCGAGAGAGAGTGGGCATGGGAGGTGAGTGGGCGTGGGAGGTGAGTGGGCGTCGAGAGAGAGTGGGCGTGGGAGGTGAGTTGCGGTCCAGAGAGAGCGGGCATCGGGAGAGCAATCGTAGGAGGTGGGTCGAGGCATCGAGGGAACAGTGGGCTTAGGGGGAGAGTGGGCACACCGGAGTGTCATCGAGGGGAGTGCGGGCGTCGGGTGAGTGTATGGGCGTCGCGGCAGTGTGGAAAGTGATCGTAAAATGAGCCGTAAAAAAGGGTCAGACAAGAGTGACTACACGATAAGCGAACTACTCCAGCATTAGGACGGTGATGTGGGCCGTCCGGTCGATGGAGGTCGTTTTAAAGAGGGGGGGAGGGGAGGAACCTGTATGGTTGTAGGGGGAGGGGGTCGTCTTGGGTAGTGTTGGAGGTGGGGGTCGGTTGACGGGGTCCGAGAAATGGTCACTGTTTAGGGTGTGTGAGGGAGAGAAAGGGGGCTGGTTGAGTTGCAAGAGGTGGTGGTGGCGGGAGTGGAGGGAGAGGAGGCGAGGAAGAAGGGGGGAAAGGAAAGCGAAAAGAAGGGGAAGAGGGGCAGGGAAAATAACAGAAAGGAGAAGGGTGAAGTATGTAAGAAAGGAATGGGAGGGGAAGGATACAGAAGCAAGGAGGAGGAGGAGGGGAATGAGGTGGCGTGCGCGGGCGGTGAAGGAGACTTTGTGTGAGTCTCTCTTGAGTAACCTGAAGCCCTCCTCCCTTGTCGCTGTTATCTCAGTGCTTGTACTTTGCCTCGATTTTACTCCACTTAGTTGCCGTTCTTTGCCCCTTCCCCCCTACCCTCTTTCTCCCCCTCCCCCGCTTCCTCCTCGATCACCTTTTGCTCTACTTCTATTCATCCTCATTATCGTCGTCGTCATTTTCATCGTCGTCCTCCCTCCCTCCCTCTTTCCCTCCTCGACCCTATTCCCTCCGTCCCTCACCCTCCTCCCGAGAACTTCTGCAGGAGGCGAAGACGGGCGACGAGTGCGCCCCGTGCTCGCGAGGTCCGCCAGTCAAGAAGTCCCGCCGTTGGAGCGACACTTACGGTGACGAGTCGCTGTCTGGCGACGCCCGGAGCGCTGCCAGTGGCCCCTTGAGAGCGAGCCACAATGGCCGGATCTGTTTTATCTGTTGCCCTTCGTGGTCCTCGGCTCATTAGGGGATCGATGTCACCGGCGTCGAGGAGTTCGAGCCAAGGACGTGCATGCTTTCTGAAGTGCGTCCCGCCCCTTGAGTGGCCGAGGACTGTTCGCCGTTCGTTAGATAAACAAGGACGGCAGCGCCTCGGCAACCGGTGGTGAAGCCTGATACCAATGTCTACTGTTTGCACTTGACGTGAAGTTTTGACAAATGCTAAGATGCACCGAAGAAGGCTGGGAATGAAACGGGAGATGGGCGCAATGTGGCGAGGAGGTGTGTGGCCCTCTTCTCCTGGGCACTCGGGCACCTCGGGTACGGAGGGCGGTCTTGGGCGCTGGTGGGGTGACACTTTCAATAGCGGGATGTGTGGGAGGAATGCGGAGAGGGAGAGGAAAGTGAAGAGGGAGAGATAAAGAGTAAATGGGGAGAAGGAGCTGGAGAGAAAGAGTAAAAGAGGGAAAGGGAGGAGATGGAGAGAGGAAGAGGGCAGGAATGAAGTAATCGCGAGGGAAGGAGGAAATGACGGAGAGGCTCTGAGAGAAGAGAATAGATTTACCGATTAGCTCAGCCCAATCTTACTCATAGGATCGTGACACGCGCGCGACCCGCGTTGCTGACGGCGACAAATAGCGGCCGACTGGGAGGAGCGGCCGCCCCGAGGGATGGGGCGCGCCTTCTTTCTTGTCTCCGTCACTCTCCGCATTTCTCAAGACATTGGTTCTTTCTCCTTTCTCTTTTCTTCCCTTCTCTGCCTTCTCTTCTCTTCTCTTCCTTCCCCTCCTCTCCTATCGTGTCCTTGTATCTTCTCTCTTGCTCTTTCCCCAATCCTCCTCACCTTTCCCTCTGCACCTCTTCTCTCCTCTCCTCTCCTCTCCCTCTCTCCCCTCCCTCCTCCCATTCTTTGCATTCCCTGCCAGCCATCTCTCCGCCACGCCGTCCATTTCACCCTCAGCCCGACGGATGCCACGGATACAAATCGATACATTTCTATCAACCTCTTCGCGCGTCGTTCCTTCGGCATTGCTTTCGCGCAGAAAAGAAAACGGAGCCGAAGACGTCGATCTGGCGAGGAATTTCCACTTAAATGGCATTCGTTGTGTATGGGGGAGGGGGAGGGGGTGGGGCAGGGGGGAAGAGGATGAGGGTGACAGGGGGCTAGAGGGCGGGAGGAGAGGGGAGAGGAGGAATAGAGATGTGGAGGAGAGGGGAGAGGAGGTGAGAGAAGAGGAGGGAGGAGGAAGGGGTGTAGGGAGAGGGGTTTGAGGGGTAGTGGGAGAGAGGGGAGAGTGAGAGAGGGAAATAAGATGGATTAAGACGCAGGAGCTAAGGGGGAGAGACGCGAAGAGGAGGGGGAAAGTACGAGGGAAGGGGAAGCGAGAGGGGGAGAGGGGAAAGGAGGGGAAAGAGATGGAGTGAGACAAGGCAAAGGTGCGACCTTGGTCTGAGTGACGTCACGGCTGAGTGAGGAAGGGGGAGCGGCCTTGTCCTCGTCCTACGCCAAGTTATAGGCCTACTACTACGAGGGGGGGAGGGGGGGCGTGGATACTCGGTCAGAACTCGTCCTGGGCATGAGAGGGGCATGGCATCGGCTTTTGTGAGAGAGAGAGAGAGAGAGAGAGAGAGAGAGAGAGAGAGAGAGAGAGAGAGAGAGAGAGAGAGAGAGAGAGAGAGAGAGAGAGAGAGCAAGAGAGCAAGAGAGCAAGAGAGAGGGAGGGACAGAGAGACAGAGAGAGACAGAGAGAGAGAGAGAGAGAGAGAGAGAGAGAGAGAGAGAGAGAGAGAGAGAGAGAGAGAGAAACGCGAGAGAAACGCGAGAGCGAGAGCGTGTAGGTGTGGGTATGTACATACACGTGTATATATTAAAGTATACACGAATGCCTACCTCATCCCACGCGTGTAATCACCTGCGCATCAATCGTTATAAGTAAGCAGTTGCCGCCTCGTGCTCTCCCCGGTCCGCCATTAAGGGTCATTTGCGGCCGGCGGTGATCGATTCACCTCGCCATTGTTCGAAATTCGGTCTTTCGGTTCGGCCCATTAGGTGCCCAGGTGACGCATGCCCACTCGCCCACCGCCTATGGGGAAGGGGAGGGGGAAGGGGAGGGGGAGGTCGCCCACCGCCTATGGGGAGGGGTGGAGGAGGAGGGGGAGGTCGCCCACCGCCTATGGGGAGGGGGAGGGGGAGGACGTCCACCGCCTATAGGGAGGGGGAGGAGGAGGGGGAGGTCGCCCATCACCTACGGGGATGGGGGAGGGGGAGGAGGTCGCCCACCACTTATAGGGAGGGGGAGGAAAGCCGCCCACCACCTATGGGGAGGGATGAGGGGGAGGCCGCCCAACACCTATAGGGAGGGGAGGGGAGGAAGCCACCCACCACCTATGGGGAGGGATGGGGGGAGGTCGCCCACCACCTATGGGGAGGGGAGGGGGGGGAGGAGGTCGCCCACCATCTATAGGGAAGGAGTGGAGGAGGAGGCCGCCCACCATCTATAGGGAGGGGGGGGAAGGGAGGTCGCCCACCACCTATGGGGAGGGGGGGAGGGGGTAGGGGCAGGTGCGAGATACCCTGATGGCTCCTGTTTATTTATTAGGGATCTGTAGATGTATTTTTTTTAGTCTGGGTGAGTCGCGTTTATCTGTTATGCAAAGATAGTTTACTGTTGTATGTGTAGATGTTTATTAGTTTATTTATTTATATATTTATTCATTCAATTTCTTTATTCATTCTTTCATTTATGTTTTGGGTTAAGTTGTCGTGTTGATGAGATTTTATTTATTTTATTGTATAGATGAAAGATGTTATATTGAGATCCCAGTCTCATTGAATTTAGATAATTACAGAAAATTTCTGAATTCCAATACTACTAATTATTTTTTTCTGAAAATAAGTACCAAAAAATTATCACATTTAGATCATTCCAGAAAATTTCACCGAATTCCACTACTGCTAATTATTTTTCTTTTCTGAAAATAAGTACCAAAAAATTATTACAACCACCAATTTTTCAAACCGCTTCCGGGAATTATGACAACGAATAACACAAAATATAGTCCCATCCTTTCTTAAAAACACCTTTCCTCCATTATTATCATCCGCCGGTTCTCGCAACGCAGTTTAACCTCCATTAATAAGCCCCATAAGAGAAAACCGGGGAGTGGGTTGGGGGTGGGGTGGGGGAGAGGGGAGAGGGGGAGTGGGTGGATGGGTGGGAGGAAGGGGGAGAGGGGGAGTGGGTGGGTGGGTGGGGGGGAAGGGGGATAGGGGGAGTGGGTGGGTGGAGGGAGGGGAAGGGGAGAGGGGGGGAGTGGGTGGGTGGGTGGGGGGAAGGTGGAGAAGGGGAGTGGGGGAGTGGGTAGGGGGAAGGGGGAGTGGGAATGGGTGGGTGGGGGGAAGGGGGAGAGGGAGTGGGTGGGGGAAGGATGGGATAGGGGAGTGAGGGTGGGGGGGGAAAGGGGAGATGGGTGGGTGGGTGGGGGGAAAGGGGGGTATGGGTGTGGTGGGTGGGGGAGAAGGGAAGAGGGGTATGTAGGAGTGGGTGTGGTGGGTGGAGAGGGGAGTGGGGCAGGGGGGAAGGGGGAGAAGGGAGAGAGATGGGTGGGGGGGTGTTTGGGAAAGGGGGAGAGGGAGTGGCAGGTGGGTGGGGTGGGGGGAAGGGGAGTGGGTGGGGGTGGGGGGGAAGGGGGAGAGAGGGGAGTGGGTGGGTGGGTGGGGCGAAGGGGGATAGGGGAGGTGGGTGGGGGGAAGGGGGAGAAGGGGAGTGGGTGGGGGGTGTTGGGAAGGGGAGAGGGGGAGGTGGGTGGGGGGAGGGGAAGTGGGGGGAGTGGGTGGGTGGGGTGGGGAGAGGGGGAGTGGGTGGGGGGAAGGGGGAGAAGGGAGTGGGTGGGGGGTGTTGGGAAGGGGGAGAGGGGAGTGGGTGGGTGGGTGGGGGGAAGGGGGAGTGGGTGGGGGGTGGGGGAAGGGGGAGAGGGTGGGTGGGTGGGTGGGGCGAAGGGGATAGGGGGAGTGGGTGGGGGAAGGGGGAGAGGGGGAATATTACTGTGTCTTTGTTCTTAACTATGGGGTGGTTTCCGGCCATGGGGGGAGGGGGGAGGGAGAGGAGTGATAGAGGCTCGTTAGCTCCGTGTTCCTTTCCGTAGCGGTAGGCCTATGGAATGATCGCCGTTTTTGAGTAGCGGGGGAAGGGGAGGGGGAGGGGGTGGGTGGATGGGAGTAGTAGAAGGGTTGGGTCTTTGTGTGTGTGTGTGTGTGTGTGTGTGTGTGTGCGTGTGCGTGTGCGTGTGCGTGTGCGTGTGCGTGTGCGTGTGCGTGTATGTGTGTGTGTGTGCGTGCGTGTGTGTGTGTGTGTGTGTGCGTGTGCGTGTGCGTGTGCGTGTGCGTGTGTCTCCTGGTGTACCCATGTGCGTGTGCGTATTTGCGCGTATCCGTGTGAGGCAACGGCCATTGTTCTATCAAGCGTGTCCGGTTAATTGGCTGTCTATCGCCGCTTCGGCCATCACGGCTTCCTAATAACAGTTCGCTTGTTATTTCGCTTGCTAATTGCCTCTTTGTTGTTCATTAAGGAGCATCACGACCGTTACGAGTAATCATTATAATGATTAATATATTTATCCCTCGAATGGGCTTCAAACCATCGCTAATCACCACACCGCTTCTTAATTAGCCGTTATTAATGATCCTGCTAATTACTAATTTGTAGGTCATGCTTATTTGTTTGTTTGTTTCACGGTAAGTGTTTGAGGCGTTGATTATCAATTTGTAGGTCACGCTTGTTCGGCTGTTTGTTTCAGAGGCTGTTTGGCTAGTGTCAGAGAGGCGCAAGAGCCAAGGGGACCCGTGTTGGCAATTTATCCTTTACGGTAAATGATACAGCTGGCCGGCCCCGAGATGGATGCCAGATGGTGGTCACTGAAGCCGGAGTGAAACGGGAACCTGAGTCGGAAGAGTTTTGCTTTTGGGCTTTTTTTTTGTGTGGGCGCGCTTGTGTGTTTTTGTTTTCTTGTGTGAATTATATTTGCTTCTTTGTTTGTGTTTATTGATTATTATTATTTTTGTTTTTATTCTCTATATCCCCCTCCTTTCCTGCCCCCACTCATTCTCTCTCTCTCTCTC
>NC_091570.1:39828198-39835698 GCF_042767895.1 Penaeus vannamei
TGGTCAAGGCATCAGAAAGAAGTACGTGATTTGGATAGAGAAAGTGGGAGGGGGAGAGGGAGAGACAGATAGAGAAAGAGGGAGGGAAGGAGAAACGGAGAGAGGAGAGGAGGGGAAAAGAGAAAGATAGAGAGAGAGAGGAGAGGAGAGGAAAGAAAAGAGAGAAGAGAGGAGAGAGGGGAAAAGTGAGAGAGAGGAGGAGAGGAGAAGAAAGAGAAAGACAGAGAAAGAGGAGAGGAGAGGAAAAGAGAAAAAGAGAGGAGAGAGGAAAAGTGAGAGAGAGAGGAGAGGAGAAGAAAAGAGAAAGACAGAGAAAGAGGAGAGGAGAGGAAAAGAGAAAAAGAGAGGAGAGAGGAAAAGTGAGAGAGAGAGAGAGGAGAGAGAAAGAGAAAGAGAGGAGAGAGAAAAGGAGAGAGAGGGAAGGAGAGGAAAGAGAGAAGAGAAGAGAGGGAAAGCAGGGAAAGAGAAGAGAGAGAGAGAAAGGTGAGAAAAGAGAGAGAGGAGAGAGGAGGAGAGGAAAAGAGAAAGAGAGAGAGAGAGGTGAGGAAAAGAGAAAAAGAGAGGAGAGAGGAAAAGAGAGAGAGAGACGGGGCGCAGACAGCCGTCCTCGTCTCCCCCAGAGAATTGTGTACACACAACATGATATCAGTCTGATTTATTTGCGTGGATCTTGCAACGGTTTAGTTGTTCGATTATTTACACACCACCCCTCCCCTTCCCCCTCCCCTTTATCCCCTCTTTCTCCCTCTCCTTCCCTGTCCCCTTCCACTTCTCCCTTTCCCTCTCCCCTTTCCCCCTCCCTTTCCCCTCTCCTCTCCCCTTCTCCCTCTCCCTTTCTCCCCTCCCCTCACTTCCCCTCTCCTTTCTCGCTCCCTTTCTCCTCCTTTCCCCCTCCCTTTCCCCCTCCCTCTTTCTCCCTCTCCCTTTCCTCTCCATTTCTCCTCCCCTTTCCCCTTCTCTTTCTCCCTCCTCTTTCCTCCTCTCCTCTTTCTCTCCCTCTCCCTTTCTCCCTCCCCTTTCTCCCTCTCCTCTTTCTCTCCTCTCCCTTTCCACCCCTCCCCTTTTCTCCACTCCCTTTTTCCCCCTCTCTCCCCTTTTCTCCCCTCCCTTTCCCCCTTTCCCCCTTTCTCCCTCCCCCCTTTCTCCCTCTCCTCTTTCTCCCTCTCCTCACCCTCCACCTCCTTCTCCCCTCCCTTTTCTCCCTCCCTTTCCACCCTCCCTTTCTCCCCTCTCTCTTCTCCCTCTCTCTCCCTTTCCCTCCTCCTCCTCTTTCTCCATCTCCCTTTCCCTCTCCTTCCCTGTCCCCTTCCTCTTCTCCCTTTCTCTCACCCTCCACCTCTGCTTTCCCTTCTTCTTCTTCTCCTTTTCCTTCTTCTACCTCTCCCTCCCTCTCTCCCTCGCCTTCCATTTTCCCATCCCCTTTCCCTCTACCTCTCATTCTCCCTTTCCTTTCATTTCTTTCAGTGTCTCGCTCTCGGTCGTGAGGCAACAGAAGGGTGATAAAAATCGTGTAAAGACTGAACTTAAGCTCCCTCGTATTGCTGTAGTGTGTGTGTGTGTGTGTGTGTGTGTGTATATGTGTGTGTGTGTGTGTGCGTGTGTGTATGTGTGTGTGTGTGTGTGTGTGTGTGTGTGTGTGTGTGTGTGTGCGTGTGTGTATGTGTGTATGTGTGTGTGTGTGTGTGTGCTTGTGTGTGTGTGCGCTTGTGTGCTTGTGTGTGTGTGTGTGTGTGATTGCGTGTGTGTATGTGTGTGTGTGTGTGTGATTGTGTGTGTGTGTGTGTGTGTGTGTGTGTGTGTGTGTGTGTGTGTGTTAGAGAGAGAAAAGAAAAGAGAGAGAAGAGAAAAGAAAAGAAGAGAAGAGAGAGAGAGGAGAAAAGAGAAGAGAGAGAGAGGAGAAAAGAGAGAGAGACAAAGGCGCCCCCTCCCTCACGGCAGTGCCAACCGGGAGACACTTGGTTGCAGTCTCTCGGTGTCATTTTAGTGCCACGCGAAACGGGTTCTCGCTCGCAGATGGTTGCATTTATGGGCATTGTTCAGTGCGAGTTTAGACCTTAGAGAGCTTAGCGGGCTTTTCTTTTTCTCAACTTTTTTTTTTTTTTTTTTATTAAAGGGAAGGGGTTGGCCATCGAGAAGCTGCCACGGTTGCGTCACACCTTTTTTCGTATTATTGTACCTGTTGAATCTCATCGCCGCTCAATTGGGCGTAATCCGTGGGATCCTAGAGGCCGATTGGCAGCGATTAGAGGCGCGGGAGCTGGCTTGGCTTCCCCGCCGGCCCTCCCTCCCTCCCTCCCTCGGCCAGGACGCGGGAAAGGGACTCCGGGTTGGTGGCTCGCCTCGCACGTCTCGAAAAGGACTCCTTGCCTCGCCGTGGCTTGGACTCTTCGAAGAGGAATTTTGGCTTGGCATGGAAAGGACCCCTGGCTTGGCTTGGACGTTTGGAAGGGACTCTCGCCTTCGCTTTGCCTTGGACGTCTGAAAAGGACTCTCTTGCTTAGCTTAGCTTGGACGTCTGAAAAGGCCTCTCTTGCTTAGTTTAGCTCGGACGCCTGAAAATAGGCCTCCTGGCTCCCCTGGCCGTGCGAAAAGGACCCGAGATCCGTCCTCCTCAAGTGCAAGTCCTCGCGTTTGCCTGAGCGATAATTCCTGCACAGTTAGAGGCCGCGTTGAGGGTCAATATTGGCGTGCTAATGCCATCTTCGCCCGGGCCGCTGCGAGGGGACCAGCGGCTCGACGAAGACCCCGAGTGGGCGTGACGAGGCTAGGCAGCCGGTGGGGGGAGGAGGGGGGGGAGGGGGAGGGCGGGAAGAGGTTATTATTATAAAGCTCAGAAAAGGTAGGATTGGAAAAGGAAAAAAAAAACAAAAACGCACGAGACAGGAGATGCAATTTGCCGCATGACGTTGTAATGTTTTATTTAGTGTCTGTGTGTGTGTGTGTGGGGGGGGTGAGTTGGTGTTGAGTGTGAGTGAACGTGTGTCTGCGATTGTGCGCCGTGATAGCCTCTATTCAAACGGTTAACTGAGGGTTTTGTCCTTTTCTCGTAGAAGTTCTCAGGGGTCTTGCGATATAATTTTCTCTCTCTCCGTCTGTCTCTCCTCCTATTTCTCGATTCTCCTTTCTCTGTCTACTACTTTCTGTTCCTAAGGTAGAATTGAAATTTATTATTTTATTTTTCGTTATATTCTTTACTATTTGCTTGTCTCTTTAGTTCTTGTGTTTTATAATTTGTTGAGATTATGTCACTTTATCAGCTAAATAAAATCATTTAAATAAAACTTTAACTTTATCAGTTAAATAAAACTGAACTCTTGTGTTATACATTTGTCTTGATGTTTTTTCTCTCGTTTTGTCATCATTGTCACCACTCTTGTCTAATTCTTTTTTTACATTTCTTAAGCATCCGTTCATGTGTCGCAACGTCAGTTTTTGTGTCTATATCATTTCTTTATTTCTCCATTATCACTCCATGCAACGTCATCGTACTTCTGCAATAACGAAAAAAAGCGAAGAAAAACAAAGAAAAAAGTTGTCGTTTTTCTTTTTCTTTTTCTTTCTTTTTTTCGGCGCTCTGTCTCTTCGTCCTGACGCCGAGGACCGAGGAGGCAGGACTGATGCTGCTGACTCCTCGACAGTCCTCTGAACAGTCCTGACAGTCGCATTCCTGCAGGAGACGCGAGATGCTGATCAGATCCCGGATAAGGGCGATAAGAATCTTGATGCAGATGCTCGAGTTGCAGCCCCCCTCCCTCCCCTACCCACCTCCCCTCCCCACCTTCTTCCTCCTCTACCTGATCCCCATCCCCCCCTCTTTTCTTCCTATTTTATCACCCCTGCCCCCTCTCTCTCCCTCCTTATCCTACTCCCTCCCCTCTCCCTCCTTATCCTACCCCCTCCCCTTCTCCTCCTTATCCTACCCCCTCCCCTCTCCCTCCCCTTATCCTACCCCCTCCCTCTCCCTCCTTATCCTACCCCCTCCCCTCTTCCTTCTAATCCTCTTCCTCCTCCTCCTGCTCTTCCATCCTACCCCCTCCTCTCCCTCCTTATCCTACCCCCTCCCTCCTCCTCCTTATCCTACCCCTCCCCTCTCCCTCCTTATCCTACCCCCTCCCCTCTCCCTCCTTATCCTACCCCCTCCCCTCTTCCTTCTAATCCTCCTCCTCCCCTCTCCCTCCTTATCCTCCTCCTCCTCCTCCCTGCTCTTCCTTCCAATCCTCCTCCTCCTCCCTGCTCTTCCACCCTATCCTCCCCCTCTCTCCTACTCCCCCTTTTGTTTTAATTGTTCCTCATAATAGGACTACATCCCTTTTAAGGCACTGGCGTGTAGAGGGGAGAGGGAGGGGGGGAGGGGGAGGGGGGGGTCTTGGCACTCGCAGAAGGTGTTGCGGGGAAGAAATTCCAGGATTTTGTTCTCTCTTACTCGGGCCATTTGGTGTTTGTTTGTTCCGTTTGTTTTATCTTCGAGTGTGTTCGTGCATCTTTTTTGTCAACTTCTATTTTTGTTTTCCTTCACAGCCTTCTTTATTATTTTTTTTTTCTTCGTGTCATTCGGCCTCTCCTCCTTTTCTTTTTCTTCTCGTTTTCCTCCTCAATTATCTCCTCCTCCTTCGTCCTTCTCTTCGTCCTTTTCTTTATCTTCTCGTTTTCCTCCTCAATTATCTCCTCCTCCTCCTTTCCTTTTCTCCCCTTCCCTTTCCTTTTCTTCTCGTCTTCCTCCTCAATTATCTCCTCCTCCTCCGTCCTTCTCCTCCTCCTTTTCTTTATCTTCTCGTTTTCCTCCTCAATTATCTCCTCCTCCTTCGTCCTTCTCTTCGTCCTTCTCCTCCTCCTCTTCGTCTCGTTTGGGCCCTGGATGACCAGCGACTTCGCCCCCATGACTTTTCTTGGAATCTCCCCCCAGTGTAAATGGCCAAGAGTGTTTGTGTGAGCCGAGTGTGGAAGGGCGAGGGGGTGGGGGGGGGGTACACAGCGCACTGAGGGACGGATTCACACTTGTTCATGAATTCCCCTTTTTTCTCTCTCTCCTTCCCTTTTTTCTCTCTCCCTCTCTCCCTTTTCCAGTTCTTTTGAGCCTCCAATCTTCCCCTTGCCTCGTTTTTTTAAATAATAATTTTTGGCTTCTATTCTTTCTTTTCCTATTCTCTGTCTCTTTGTTCCTTCCCTCTTCCAAGTTCTGGCTTATCTCCCCCTCCCTACGGCGCTCCTCCCTCCTCCTTCAGCTCGCACTTGGCTCTCTGGTCCTCCTCTGCCTCTTTTCTCCATGGTTCTCCTTTATTCCCATTTCTCTCTCCCGTCTGTTCCCTCGCCCCTCCCTTTTTCCTTCTTCTTTTTCTGCCTTTTCGTCTTCTAGCCTTCTTCTATCCTCCTCCTCTCCTTTCATTTCCTCTCATTTCCTCCTCCTTCTTCTCCCATTCTCCTGTCCTCCTATCCTCCCTCCTCCTTATCCTACTCTCCCTCCTCCCCCCTACCTCCTCTCTCTCTCTCTCCACTTTCCTTCCTTTTATCTCCCCTCTCCCCTCCCCTCTCCCACCCTCCCCGCCCCGCCCAACTCCTTCCCCCTCCCCTTCTCTCCCCCCCCCCCCCCTCCCCCGGCGATGAGGGCGATAGGAGGCGCAGTCCGAGCGGCGACGACCTCATGAATAGGAGTCGTTACGAGTCCGAGGCAGGTCGTCGGAGGGGCGCGGAGGTGGCCATTGCCGCTCCCCATTGTAGGCCTACCCCACTTCCATGCCCTCTCTAGGCCTCCCTCTCTACTTCTCCCCGCCCTTTCTCTCTCAACTTCTCTTCTCTCTTTCTCTCTCAGTCTCTTTTCTCCCTTTCTCAACTTCTTTTCTCTCTTTCTCTCTCAGTCTCTCTTCTCCCTTTCTCTCAATTTCTTTTCTCTCTTTCTCTCTCTCTCAACTTCTCTCTTTCTCTCCTTTCTCTCCTCAGTCTCCCTTTCTCCCTTTCTCAACTCTCTTTCTCTCTCTTTCTCTCTCAGTCTCTCTCTCTCCCTTTCTCTCAATCTCTCTTTCTCTCTCTCTCTCTCTCTCTCTCAATTTCTCTTCTCTTTGTCTCTTTTGCTCCCTTTCTCTTCCTACCTCTCTCTGCCCCCTTCTCCTCTTTTTGCTTTCCTTTTTGTCTATTTCTTTCCCCTCCTCTTCATTGCTTCCACTCTGCTCACCTTGATTCTTCTCCCCTTCCTCTCTTCTCCTCTTTGTTTCACTTCACTCTCTTATCTTGCCTCTTCTCGCATATTCCCTTGCCTTACCATCCTTCGTCTTTTCCCCTTCCCCGTTCGCTCCTTCTTCCCCTCTCCCATCCCCGTCCCTCCCTTACCCGCCCTTATATTCTTCCCCCTTCCCCTTCTGCCTCCCCCCTTTCTCTCCCCTCCTCCTTCCCCTCCCCCTCTCCTTACTCCCCCTCCCCCTCTTCATTCTCCCTCTCCCCCTCCCCCTCTCCATTCTTCCCTCCCCTCTCCATTCTCCCCCTCCCCCTCTCCATTCTCCCCCTCCCCCTCTCCATTCTCCCCCTCCCCCTCTCCATTCTCCCCCTCCCCCTCTCCATTCTCCCTCTCCCCTCTCCATTCTTCCCCTCCCCCTCTCCATTCTCCTCTTCCGCTCCCTTTCTCCCCAAAAGCCTCGAAAAGTTACCTGGTATTGTGTGAGACGCGGGGGAGAAGGGAGAGGAGAAGGATGAGGGGGGGAAGGAAAATTGAAGAGGGAGAGGGAGGGGAGGGAGAGGAGAGAGGAGAGAGGAAGGAAAAAGGAGAGAAAAGATGACGGAGAAAGAGGGAGGGGAGACAAGGAGACAAGGAGACAAGAAGTGACGAAGGGGGGGGAAGGAGGTAGAAGGTTGAGGTTAAAAGTGACTTATCTTTCCTCCCCCCTCCCCTCCCTGCCCTCTCCCCTCCCCATACGCCCCTCCCCCTACGCCCCTCCCCCTCCCCATACGCCCCTCTCCCTCCCCCTCCCCATACCTCCTCCCCCCTCCCCCTCTACACTTACGCCCCTCCCCCCTCCCCCTCCCCCATGCCCTCCCTCCCTCCCCCCCTCCCCATACGCCCCTCCCCCCTCTCCCCTCCCCCCTCCCCATACGCCCCTCCCCCCTTCCCGCTACGCCCCTCCTCCCTCCCCATACGCCCCCCTCCCCTCCCCCCCCTCGGTCGTTAGAACAGCTTCATTCCCCATACGCCCCTCTCCCCTCCCCCTTCCCATACGCCCCTCCCCCCTCCCCATACGCCCCTCCCCCCCCTCGGTCGTTAGAACAGCTTCATTCCCCGAAGAATGCGGTTGATCGCGAGAAAAGATTATTTTCCGGATGAGCGGGACAGAGGGCCGGTTTGGGGGCGTTTGTGTCGCGTGTGATTGTGTGTGTGTGTGTGTGTGGATGTGTGGATGTGTGTGTGTGTGTGAGAGTGAGTGTGTGTGTGTGGATGTGTGTGTGTGTGTGTGGATGTGTGTGTGTGTGTGTGTGTGGATGTGTGTGTGTGCGTGTGATTGTGTGTGTGTGTGTGTG
>NC_091570.1:39838198-39840698 GCF_042767895.1 Penaeus vannamei
GAGAGAGAGAGAGGCGGGAGAGAAAGAGAGAGAGAGAGCGGGAGAAAAAGAGAGAGAGAGAGAGAGAGAGAGAGAGAGAGAGAGAGAGAGAGAGAGAGAGAGAGAGAGGGGAGGGGAGGGGAGGGAGAGCATTTTCATTGGTGTTTTCCTGAAGGTGTCGTGTCGCGTTACACCGGCCAGTGTCAACACCATAAAAGAGCAGTTTAATGATGGCTAAAAGCAAGTGAACTCGAGTGAATTTTTTTTTTTTTTTTCTTCTCTTTTCTTGTTCGAGAAAACTAGGTTCTGCCTTTCACCTGTTATCATTTACTCACTGGTTTTGGTGTATTATTATCCTCCATGTCCTTCGCATTTACTTCAAAGTGGCAGATTAGGGGAAGAAGAAAGAAGGAAAGAAAGAAGAAAAAAAAAGCTCACCCCTGTTCTCCCCCCCCCCCCCCAGCCTTCCTCTGTGGAGGAGGAGGAGGAGGAGGAAAAAGAGGAGGGAGAGGAAGAAGAAAAAGAAGTAAAAGTAAGAGAAGGGGAGGAGGAGAAAAAAAAAGAAAGAAAAAGGAGAAAGATAATCAGGAAAATAAGAAAGAGGGAGAGAAGGAGAAAACAAGGAAGGAAGGAAGAGGAGGGAGGGATGGGAGAGAAGGAGAAAAAAATGAGAAAGAGAATCAGGGAAATAGGAAGAGGGAGAGAAAGAGAAAAAAAGGAAGGAAGGAAGGAAGAGGAGGAAGGGATGGGAGAGTAGGAGGAAAAAAAGAAGGAAGGAAGGAAGAGGAGGAAGGGATGGGGAGAGAAGGAGAAAGAGAAAGAAGGGAAAGGAAGGAGAGAGGAGGAAGGAATGGGAGAGAAAAGGAGAAAAGAATAAGAGAAAGAGAGAAGAGGAGGAAGGGGATGGGAGAGAAGGAGAAAAAAAGGAAGGAAGGAAGGAAATGGAGGAAGGGATGGGAGAGAAGGAGAAAAAAAGAAGGAAGGAAGGAAGAGGAGGAAGGGATGGGAGAGAAGGAGAAAAAAAGAAGGAAGGAAGGAAGAGAAGGAAGGGATGGGAGAGAAGGAGAAAAAAATAAGAAAGAAGAGGAGGAAGGGATGGGAGAGAAGGAGAAAAAGAAGGAAGGAAGGAAGAGGAGGAAGGGATGGGAGAGTAGGAGAAAAAAAGAAGGAAGGAAGGAAGAGGAGGAAGGGATGGGAGAGAAGGAGAAAAAAAGAATAAGAAAGAAGAGGAGGGAAGGGATGGGAGAGAAGGAGAAAAAAAGGAAGGAAGGAAGGAAGAGGAGGAAGGGATGGGAGAGAAGGAGAAAAAAAGAAGGAAGGAAGGAAATGGAGGAAGGGATGGGAGAGAAGGAGAAAAAAAGAAGGAAGGAAGAAAGAGGAGGAAGGGATGGGAGAGAAGGAGAAAAAAAGAATAAGAAAGAAGAGGAGGGAAGGGATGGGAGAGAAGGAGAAAAAAAAAGAAGGAAGGAAGAGGAGGAAGGGATGTTGTAGGATCAGGAGGCGGCGCGAGGGAGGAGGAGCCAGGGCCTCCACCCGCGCCTGGAGGAGCCACGACGCGCGTGATTGTGCGTCGAAGGAGGAAGGGAGACTGAAGGACTCGCTCGCAGCGTCGCTCTCGGAGGATGCTGTGCGACCTCCACGGGTTTCTTTTTTCTCTTTTTCTCTTTTTCTTTCTTTCTTTCTTTCCTGTTCTCTCTCTTTTTCTTTTTCTCTTTTTTTTCTTTCTTTCTTTCCTATTTTCTTTTTTTTTCTTTCTTTCTTTCCTATTTTCTTTTTTTTTCTTTCTTTCCTATTTTCTCTGTTTTTCTTTTTTCTTTCTTTTCCTCTTTTTTCTTTTTCCCTTTTTTCTTTCTTTCTATTTTCTCCTATTCTATTTTCTCTTTTTCTTTCATGCTATTCTTATTCTCGCTTTTTCTTCTTTTTTCTTTCTTTCTATTCTCTCTTTCTTTCTTTTTTTTTCTTTCTTTCTATTTTCTCTTTTCTATTTTTCTTTTTTTTCTTTCTTTCTTTCCTATTTTATCTTTTTCTTTTTTTCTTTTTTTTCTTTCTTTCCTATTTTCTCTTTTTCTTTTTTATTTTTTTTTTTTTATTTCCTATTTTCTCTTTTTCTTTTTCTCTTTTTTTTCTTTCTTTCTTTCCTATTTTCTCTTTCTATTTTTCTTTTTTTTCTTTCTTTCTTTTCTATTCGCTCTTTTCTTCTTCTTCTTATTCGCTCTTTTTCTGTTGCTTTTATTCTTATTCGCTCTTTTTCTTCTTGCTATTCTTATTCGCTCTTTTTCTTCTTGCTATTCTTATTCTCTCTTTTTCTTCTTGCTATTCTTATTCTCTCTTTTTCTTCTTGCTATTCTTATTCTCTCTTTTTCTTCTTGCTATTCTTATTCTTTTTCTTCCTCGTCTTCCTCTCCCATTTCTTCTGACGTCGTCGTCTGCTAGTTAGATTTTTTTCGCTTTACTTTCTTTTCCTTTCTTTCTTCCCTTTGTATTTTCTATTTCCTTCCTGTATTCCTCGTTTTTTCTCTCT
>NC_091570.1:39845698-39848912 GCF_042767895.1 Penaeus vannamei
GAGACAGAGACAGAGACAGAGACAGAGACAGAGACAGAGAACAGAGACAGAGACAGAGACCAGAGAGAGAGAGAGAGAGAGAGAGAGAGAGAGAGAGAGAGAGAGAGAGAGGGAGGGAGGGAGGGAGGGAGGGAGGGAGGGAGGGAGGGAGGGGGAGAGAGGAGATAGAAATATTTCTGCTGCCATTTAATCCTTCTCTCATATGCCCATGTACTTTTAAAAGCCTCATAAAAACAAATAAACACCAACACACTTTTCTTTCCTCACAGTGCCCTGCTCACATTCCTATCTCCTCGACCCCTCATTCTTCTCTCTTTCTCGTTCCTCCTCATTCACCTCTTCCCTCCTTCCCTTCCCCCACTTCCCCTTCCCTCCTTCCCTTCCCTCATACCCTCCCTCCTTCCCTTCCCTCACATCTTCCCCCCACACCCATCCCTCCTTCCCTGTCCCCCTACCCCTTCCCTCCTTCTGTCCCCCTACCCCCTTCCCACTTCTTCCCTTCCCCCACCCACTTCCCTCATCCCTTCCCCCCACCCCTTCCTTCCTTCCCTTCCCCCACCCCTTTCCTCCTACCCTCCCCCTCCCTTCCTTCCCTTCCCTCCTCCCCTTCCCCCCACCCCTTCTCTCATCCCTTCTCCCCACCCCTTCCCTCCTTCCTGCATCTGCCTTCTACCCTCCCCCCACCCCTCCTTCCTTCCCTTCCCTCCACCCCTTCACCTCCTTCCCTCCTTCCCATCCCCACACCCTTCCCTCCTTCCCTTCCCTCCCTTCCCTTTCCTCTACCCTCCCCCTTCCCTCCTTCCCTTCCCCCCACCCCTTCCCTCCTTCCCCTTTCCTCCTACCCTCCCCCCTTCCCTCCTTCCCTTCACCCCACCCCTTCCCTCCTCCCTTCCCCCACCCCTTCCCTCCCTTCCCTTCCCCCCACCCCATCCCTCCTTCTGTCCCCCTACCCCTTCCCTCCTTCTGTCCCCCTACCCCTTCTCCCTTCTTCCCTTCCCCCACCCCTTCCCTCATCCCTTCCCCCCACCCCCTTCCTTCCTTCCCTTCCCTCCCTTCCCTTTCCTCCTACCCACCCCTCCCTTCCCTTCCTCCCCCCCTTCCCCCCCTCACTCTCATGATCTGATCCTACCCTATTTATATGAAAAGGGAGATAAACTTTTACATCGCGTTTGTTTACGCTGGGATACGAGGTTCGCTTCGGCGTCGCGAGTTATTTACGCCAAAGAGGCTGGGATTTACGCGCCTTCTCACCCCCCCGCTTCACCCCCCTCCCCGCACCGTCCCCCGTCGCTCCCCGTCCGCGCCACCCCCCCGCTCACCGTCGCTCACCGTCCGCGCCTTTGCTTGTTTGTTTGTTTGTTTGTTTTGCTGGTGTTGGTGCTCTTGTCTGTAACTGTAACGCCACCCCCACCCCCACCCCCGCCACGTCCCCCCCCACGCTCACCGTCCGCGCCTTTGCTTGTTTGTTTGTTTGTTTGTTTGTTTGTTTTGCTGGTGTTGGTGTTCTTGTCTGTAACTGGTATTAACTGGTATTACTGCTTTTTCTGTTGTTGTCTTATTGTCTTGTGCGATCACTACTACTAATGCTGTTGTTGTTAGGTCTTGGATTATCATTATTGTTGTTGGTGATTCATTATTACTGTTATTACTATTATTGTTGTCATTACTTCTCTTTTTACTGTATGTTTGCCGGGGAGGGAGGGAGGGAGAGAGAGAGAGAGAGAGAGAGAGAGAGAGAGAGAGAGAGAGAGAGAGAGAGAGAGAGAGAGAGAGAGAGAGAGAGAGAGAGAGAGAGAGAGAGAGAGAGAGAGAGAGAGAGAGAGAGAGGGAGAGAGAGAGAGAGAGAGAGAGAATGAGAGCGAGAGAGAGAATAAGAGCGAGAGAGAGAATGAAGGCGAGAGAAGATAAAAAAAGAGCGAGAATGCGAGAGAGAATAAAGAGCAGAGAGAATGAGAGAGAGAGAGAAAGAGAAAGAGAAAGAAAAAGAGAGAGAGAGTTAGTTAAGAAAACCCCCTCGCGAGACACGTGTTCGCTCTCCGACGGCCTTTTGCTTGGCGTTCCTGCGGCGCCCTTTCGCGGGTCGGTTCCCGCGCGAGAGGAATTCCACGGAGTAAACATTCCCACCGTAGTTGAAGGGGGTGAGGAGGGAGGGTGAGGATAGGAAATCGAGAGGAAGAGGAGGAGGGGAGGAGGTGGGGAGTAGGGGTGGGTGTGGGGGAGGGGGAGAGGAGGGGGTAGGGGTGGGTGGATGGAGGAGGGGAGAGGGAGGGGATAGGGGTGGGTTAATGGAGGTCGGGAATGGAGGGATGGGGTGGGAGAGGGGGAGGAGGGGATAGGGTGGATGAGTGGGGGAGGGGAGAGGAGGGGATAGGGGTGGGGGAATGGGGGACAGACGGGAATGGAGGGGATGGGTGAGGGGGAGGGGGGGGGAGGGGGGAGTGGGGGGGTGTTGGAGAGGGGGAGGGTGAATAGGAGTGGATGAGTGGGGGAGGGGAGGGAGGGGATTGGGGTGGGTGGATGGGGGGACAGGGAATGGGGGGGGATGGGGGTGGGGGGTGGGAGAGTGGGGGGTGTTGGAGAGAAAGGGGGAGGGAGTGGGGTGTTGGAGAGGGGGAAGGAGGGGAGTGGGGGGGGTGTTGGAGAGGGGAGGAGGAGTGGGGTGTTGGAGGGGGAGAGGGGGTGGGGTGTTGGGAGATGGGGACTGGAGTGGGAGTGGAGTGTGGGAGTGCTGGGGTCGGGAGGTGGGAGATGGGGTGGGGGGAGGGGGGGAGGCGTGCAGTGTGGAGGTATGACGAGAACGGAGTGATGCGTTTAGGTAAGCGTGCACATGTAGGAATGTACATACGTGCATGTGTAGGTATGTACACGCACACACACACACACACACACACACACACACACACACACACACACACACACACACACACACACACACACATACCACTTCCTTCGCATGTTTCTGAAATCCTCAGACATTCTTCGGGAATGTGGGAATGGTGCCACGTCGGAGTGCCAAGGTGGCGGAGAGAGAGAGAGAGACATACAGACAGACAAACACAGAGAAAGGAAAAAGAAAGCAAACAGAGTGAGAGAGATAGAAAGAGAGATAGAAAGAGAGGGAGAGGGAGAGGGAGAGGGAGAGGGAGAGGAGGGAGAGGAGGAGAGGGGAGAGGGAGGGAGAGGGAGAGGGAGAGGGAGGGAGAGAGAGAGAGAG
>NC_091570.1:39849412-39854412 GCF_042767895.1 Penaeus vannamei
AAAAAATAAAAACCATTGTGCAACGAAACCAATGGACCTTCCCCTCCTCCCATACCCCCCCCCCCCCGCCCTCCTCGCCCAGCATACCACAAATACCACATCGACGAACCTGAACTGTAACCCGATGACAGAAACCCAGTCGCGCTCTCGCACACACACACACACACACACACACACACACACACACACACACACACACACACACGCACGTACACAGCGACACACGCACACACACTCCCATGTCGCGGTTAGGCTACAGTTGTCCTACAAGTTGAGGGCAGTCATGGACACACACACACACACACACACACACATACACACACACACACACACACACACACACACACACACACACACACACACACACACATACACACACAGCGACACACGCACACACACACAGCGACACACGCACACACACAGCGACACACGCACACACTCCCATGTCGCGGTTAGGCTACAGTTGTCCTACAAGTTGAGGGCAGTCATGGTAGGATTCCTCTCCCACAGGATGGATCGACTCCCTTTACAATAAACACCAGGAACACATGTTCTTTTGGCCGCTACCTGGGCTACACGGGGCTACGGGGACAGCAGCGACTGCCTCCCGGGGCTCCAGTATCTACAATGGTTACTGGGGCTGCGAGAGGCTACACTGACTCCTGGGCCTACGAGAGACTACACTGACTCCTGGGCCTACGAGAGACTACACTGACTCCCGGGCCTACGAGAGACTACACTGACTCCCGGGCCTACGAGAGACTACACTGACTCCTGGGCCTACGAGAGACTACACTGACTCCCGGGCCTACGAGAGACTACACTGACTCCCGGGCCTACGAGAGACTACACTGACTCCTGGGCCTACGAGAGACTACACTGACTCCCGGGCCTACGAGAGACTACACTGACTCCCGGGCCTACGACAGACTACACTGACTCCCGGGCCTACGAGAGACTACACTGACTCCTGGGGCTGAGAGAGACTACACTGACTCCCGGGCCTACGAGAGACTACACTGACTCCCGGGCCTACGAGAGACTACACTGACTCCCGGGCCTACGAGGGAACTACCTGACTCCTTGGGCCTACTGAGAGACTGCAAGACTCCCGGGCCTACGAGAGACCTACACTGACTCCCGGGCCTGCACGAGAGACTGCACTGACTCCCCGGGCCTACGAGGAGACTATCCACTGGCTCCCAGGCCTACGAGAGGACTACACTGACTCCCGAGGCCTACGAGAGACTACACTGACTCCCTGGGCCTACGAGGGGCTACACACTGACTCCTGGGCCTACAGGAGACTGCATGACTGCCGGGCCTACGAGAGACTACACTGACTCCCGGGCCTACGAGAGACTACACTGACTCCCGGGCCTACGAGAGACTACACTGACTCCCGGGCCTACGAGAGACTACACTGACTCCCGGGCCTACGAGAGACTACACTGACTCCTGGGCCTACGAGAGACTACACTGACTCCCGGGCCTACGAGAGACTACACTGACTCCCGGGCCTACGAGAGACTACACTGACTCCCGGGCCTACGAGAGACTACACTGACTCCCGGGCCTACGAGAGACTACACTGACTCCCGGGCCTACGAGAGACTACACTGACTCCCGGGCCTACGACAGACTACACTGACTCCCGGGCCTACGAGAGACTACACTGACTCCCGGGCCTACGAGAGACTACACTGACTCCCGGGCCTACGAGAAAGTGCGACCACCGAGGCTACGAGAAGCTAAAAAGACGACCACCAGAGAAGGCTCCTCCTCAGGGACGAATAATGCACGTCGCCGCCCTGAGGGTTTCCTCCTCCTCGCTTTATCTCTCCTGACAATTCCCTGGAATCTGGATGAGGGGGAGGGGGAGGAGGGAGGAGGGAAGAGGAGAGAGGAGGGAGGTAGAGTGGGAGGGGGAGGAGGAAGGAGGAAGAGAGGGGAGGGAGGGAGGAGGGAGGGAGGGAGGGGAAGGGAAGGGGGAGGAGGAAGAGGGGGAAGAAGGGGGAGGAGGGAGGAGGGAGGAGGGAGAAGGGAAGAGGGAGGGAAGGGGACCATAAACCCACGTGCTGGAAGGTTGTCTACACAATAGGGAGAGGAGAGAGTGAGAGAATAGGTGGGAGGCGGGGGAGGGACGGAGGGAGGGAAGGGGGTCCTGGACAGGGCAGGCAGGCAGGCAAGCATCCAGGACAAACAATTCCTGGCCGGGGATAATATTTATTCTCGCTCTCTCTCTCTCTCTACTCCTCGGCCTCCTTTTATTCCCCTCTCTCCCTCTCTGACTACCCCCCCTGCCCTACCTCCCCCTCCCCCTTCCCTCTTACTCGACATGGAACAAACACTACTTGACCAAAAATACATTAACCTTTTCCTTTCCTCTCCTTCCTTCGCCGATGCTCTCTTCAAATATTTGCTCTGCTTTTTTGCTTTTGAGGGTAAGCTGATCTCATATTTCAAAAAACCCATTTACCCTAAAGTAAAGCAGAGTAAAAACAAAACAAGTAAACATCGAGAAAAAGTCAACCAAATTATAAGGTCATTCCAAATTCAACCTTAAGGCTCCCTTGGAACTTAAAACACGTCCAAAACACGCATGACACGCCCATATGACAGCTCCCAGGGGCCCGACAATACGAACTTCACCCTATATATAGACCATCAGATTATTCAAGCAGAACCGTCCTACAAAGCGAGAGAAATAGGTATGTAATGCCCACAATAGGAGACGTACTATTGGCGGGTGATGTATGCCGCCCATTATGAGGCATTTCCGGGTATAGGTGGTCTCTGTGAAGTGGCTGTTTCCGTGTAACGACCGTTCTCGGGTGATGGATATCGGCAGTGCAGTTATTTTACAAATGTTTGAGGCATAAATGTGCACAGAACTGAACTTCATTAACATTGAGCATACGACATACATACACTGTACCCACATCCATGCATTCATTCATACCTTCATCCATCCATAAGTAGCCAAATGAATTATAATCCATTCATCAGCCTGGAATCATCTTGTCCAGCCTTTTTGTCTCCATGGCTATATCTATGTCCCTTACCAGCACACCTATACATGCGTCTACACAATGCGCGTGCGCGCATTGCATATGCTGGCATGCGTCGATCACTGGCGATTTATCTGTCTGTCTGTCCGCCAGCTTGTCTACCTACCTTTTTATCTGTCTTTCTGTCTGCCTGTCTGTCTGTATATCTGTCTCTCTGTCCGCCAGCCTGTCTACCTACCTGTTTATCTGTCTATCTTTCTGTCTGCCTGTCTGTATATTTGTCTGTCTGTCTGTATGTCTGTCTATCCGCCTGCCTGCCCGCCTGCCTGCTTGTATATCTCCCTGTCCACCCGCCCATCCACGCAGCCTCCGAGCCCAGCCTCCCCTCCGGCAGCGCCTCCGCCAGAGGGAGCAGCGCCTGCGAACAGTACTGCTCCTGCGCTGGGTCTCGGCGTCAGGCGCGCTGTCACCCGCAGCTGACATCTGCTCCGCAAGTCGCTGGAATTATGTAATTATCAGCAAAAATTGTTCAACGCGATCAGTGAGGCGCACGTGGCTCACTGGCGGTAACAGGAGACGCTGGGCGAGACACACACACACACACACACACACACACACACACATTCAAGCATACATAAGTATACATATTTATATACATACCTATGCATGTATATATATATATATATATATATATATATATATATATATATATATGTATGTATGTATGTATATATATATATATATATATATATATATATATATATATATATATATATATATATATATATGACGTGAGGACAATGTTTTGGCGTGAAACCCTGTCTCGTTTGCCAACAGTCACTGACATGCGCCTTTCTCTCCTCTCGAGCTCTTTATTCTCTTCCTCTCTTTCTCCCTTCCCTTCCTCTCCCTCTCTTTCTTTCTTTCTTTTAATGCCTTCCTCTCCCTCTCTTTCTTTGAAGCCCTATTCTGTCTTTCTTTTTTGTCCCTTCTCTCCTCCTCTCACTTTCTTTCTTTTAATCCCTTTCTCTCTCTCCTTCCTCTCCCTCTCTTTCTTTCTTTGACCCTTTCATTCTTACTTTTTATATTTTTCTCTCCCTCTCTTTCTTTCTCTTTCTTTGACCCTTTCCTTCTTTCTTTCTTTTTATCCCTTCCTCTCCCTCTCTTTCTTTGATCCTTTCTTTCTTTCTTTTTATCCCTTTCTCTCCCTCTCTTTCTTTCTTTCTTTTAATCCCTTTCTCTCTCTTTCTTTCTCTCTTTCTATCTACTTTTTTCTCTCTCTCCCTCTCACCCTTCCTCTCGTCCTCTCTTATGTGCGTGAATCTACTAAACCCCAAATACCCTCTCTCTTTCTTTCTTTTCTTTCTTTTAATCCCTTTCTCTCTTTCTTTCTCTTTCTATCTACTTTTTTCTCTCTCTCCCTCTCACCCTTCCTCTCGTTCTCTCCTATGTGCGTGAATCTACTAAACCAGAAGCCAGGTATTAATCCTTTCTGTCTTTCTTTTTATCTCTCTTTCTTTCTTTCTTTTAATCCCTTTCTCTCTTTCTTTCTCTTTCTATCTACTCTTTTTTTCTCTCTCTCCCTCTCACCCTTCCTCTCGTCCTCTCTTATGTGCGTGAATCTACTAAACCATCTCTCTCTCTTTCTTTTAATCCCTTTCTCTCTTTCTTTCTCTTTCTATCTACTTTTTTTCTCTCTCTCCCTCTCGTCCTCTCCTATGTGCGTGAATCTACTAAACCATCTCTCTCTCTTTCTTTCTTTCTTTTAATCCCTTTCTCTTTCTATCTACTCTTTTTTTTCTCTCTCCCTCTCGTCCTCTCCTATGTGCGTGAATCTACTAAATCAGGCCAGGTAATAACCGCACCGCCATTCCCCCGCACACGCACAGCACCTGCCATAGCGCTGAACAGGCGCAAACACAACAGTTCAAAGTTGTACCAATCCATCCTCCGGAGAGATTTTTCCGTCCGCGAAAATTTGGACTCCCG
>NC_091570.1:39869412-39871912 GCF_042767895.1 Penaeus vannamei
TGGCAGGAAAACAAACACGGATACAAATAGTAAGTAAGCTAATGTATATACTTGCAGTAAATTTATATACACCTACATATATATATATATATATATATATATATATATATATATATATATATATATATATATATATATATATATATATATATATATATATATATATATATATATGGTAATCAAGCAAATAAATATACGTACAGTAGGTACGAAAATACAAATATACACACAGTAAGGAAAACCTACATACAGGGATTACACAAATACACATGCTTACACCAAGGCGATGCCTACATACTGCAAGCAAACACACGCACAGAAAATAAACAAATCCGTAGATGGTTGCAGCGAGTATCTACAACCACGGATAAACATTTCGTCAAGATACGTTTAACTTTTGTAATTTGTGATCATTGTCATTTTATTTTCCCTTTTATTTCACTCACGATCTCAGTATTACCCCCCTCCCCCCCCCCCTATCAAAGAATTACCAGGGCATAGACTTCTGTCAAGAATTTTGAGCATTCAATTTCTGTCCTACTTTTCTCCATATCTACATCAACGAATTTCTCCTTCGGCTTCCAAATCCTTATCGTCCAGTTCCATTACCTTTTTTATCGTCTCTATTTTCTGTTCCTTGGCATTCGGATTGCAAGGTTCCCGGATGTTCTCTCCAATTCCATTCCCTTTTTATCGCCTATTTCCTGTTCCTTGGCTTTCGGATTGCAAGGTTCCCGGATGTTCTCTCCTGGACGCCGATTTCCTTCTGTGGGATTAATATTGGAAAAAAAGGATTTCTTTCCTGGTTTCAACGTCGCTGATTCGCTGGGCGGATTGGCCGACCGCTCGACTCAGCTTGGGATTTGGCTGAAGCGAAGGGGATCTGGGATTTTATTTATGTGAATGTGAATATGCACAAGTAGTACTGCTCGTGTAGACAGATGCACAGATAATGTCTCTCTCTCTCTCTCTCCCTCGCTCTCTCGCTCTCTCTCACTCACTCACTCACTCACTCACTCACACACTATCTCTCTCTCTCTCTCTCTCTCTCTCTCTCTCTCTCTCTCTCTCTCTCTATATATATATATATATATATATATATATATATATATATATATATATATCATATACACATACTCAAGGCTGTCAGCAATATGGAAACCGGTGGGTTGGGCTTCACACCTAGGCATTGCAGCTGCTTTACTTCCTGGCTTCGCACCTTCCTTGCACAGCCTAAGACTATCTCCTCCGACTCGTCAGGCAGCGAGGGAGAGCACCAGGAGCAGACCAAGACCTAGTAGCAGGAGTCCCAGGGCAGGAGCTCACCCTCAACCCTCACCATGACGCCACACTCAGGGGTCACGCTCTCAATAAAGTCCACAAGCAAAGTCCCCTTTCAATCTCCACCGCCATACGCCCCCAACTGCATCACAAAGGCCTTGCACATATTTACATACCAGCGCCACCCTACTATAAGCGTGGCGATGGCCGGCGCGTGCGCACAAGTAGCCGCCCAACCTAACGCAATTTCGCCCATAAAACAGACTCGAAGAAAAGGCGAAAACTTCACTCAAATCATCGCGCGTGAATAGACCACGTGACAGGCGACACTTTGCTGACGAAGGCAAATCGGCAGGATTCTTCAACGGCTCGGGCGGCCTCGCGTGTTTGCCAAACCTTCCTTGCTGTCTGCCTCGTCCTCCTGTGTTTTCCTGCTCCGGGGGAGTTGTCGGAAGGGAATGAAGGGAATCGACATTCATGTTTTTGTGTTGAGTGGACACGGTAAAAAAAAGTCAATGTAGGCCTATTCAGTTTCAAAATATTGTTTCTGTTTTTTTCTTTCTTTCCATTCATCAGGGCTAAAGGGCTTAGCTTAGGTTTTCAGGCAAAATGACATTAAAAAGCAAAAGGAAAATGAAGTATTGGTTCCATGGACGAAAATCTATAATAATTATTCCTTCAATAGCACAACCACGTGTGTCATGTGATATCGAACCCTCCTCTTGTCACAATATTCACCCCAATGCACGAAAAACAAAAATTTCCATGACAAAGTCCTTTACCATGATTCACTCACACTCTATGGCACGAACTGTCACGATGTGTGACGCATGATAATTGCACGAAGCAATTAGGAGGACGTCCGGTAATTACTGTTTAATTAAGCAACTGGCGAGGGCGAGATGATAGGCCATCGTCTGCTAACGACCAAACGAGGCTTTTCCTCTTTCCTTTCGCTCGCTGCAGGTCGCGTCTTTGTGGTAAGCAGATTTAAGAGTCCTTGTGTGTAGTGATCGCCTGTTTGCTGTCGGCCGGTGGGTTCTCTCTCTCTTTCTTTCTTTCTCCCTCTCTCTGTCTCTGTCTCTGTCTCTGTCTCTGTCTCTGTCTCTCTGTCTCTCTCTCTGTCTGTCTGTCTGTCTGTCTCTTTCTGTCTGTCTGTCTGTCTGTCTCTTTCTGTCGGTAAATAGAGGGAGAAAGAAAGGAAAAGGAGAAAAAGAGA
>NC_091570.1:39874412-39879412 GCF_042767895.1 Penaeus vannamei
ACCTAAGACGCCTCCACAATAATGGCATCTGTCGTCTGTCTCCAGCACAATACGTCACCGATTCTGCCAAACATTTTTCCTGTCTGTGGCTACATGGACACTGATTCCAGACGTGATGTAGTTTTGCCATCGATATTTCATTTTTTTTTACCGCCTGTCACATGTTTCTAGAAATCAACAGACTGTTTAAGAAAAGTCAAAACAGCTAATTATTTTTATGTTTATATTGCCACCGCCTGCCAGATGTTTCCAGAAATAAAATTCGTAAACCAAGGAATAAAGAATTGTGGCCGAAATGAAGCAAACATCATGTTTTGTTCTCGTACTAAAGATTAATCATAATTGTATCAGAGAGAAACTGTCCAAAAGAAATGAAAATATAAAAGGTTGCTGTAAATTATAAAATCAGAATTGTATTAATTTTCAAGTAGTTTCAAAGACGTATTTACTGTCTTTCAATATAATATCACAATCCATATAAATAACCTACCGGGAACTGCAATTCATTCCTTTCGTTAATGAGGCAATATAAACCTTTATCATAGGATGCAGACACCTTTAAAATTATAAACCAACAGCCAAAGTGTTTACTAAACACTTGATCTCCACCATAAACACACTCTGAAGCATTATCCACGCAAGCGAGCGACGAGAGCAACAGACAGTCAATCAGTGTTGGAGTCTTCCGTGAAAAAAAAACGCTTCGAGAGAGTCACTTGTTTGTCATGACGTCACGAGGCTTCGGTACGCGGAACCCGGGAGTAAACAGCGTCGGACGAGTCTTTTCCCATTTCTGTATCACACGTCGACGAGGAGCAATGCTCTTGTGATGGACGAATGGCAGTGGGTAAAAGAATTTCAGTGATAAAATAATACGCGCTGATGCTTGGGTTATATTTCTCATGCAGACAACACTAATAATACTAACGCTTTACTTGTATTTCGTAAATGAATTGGAATGCATCATCAGTTCATTTGGTGTAAAGCATAACCGAGTTGTATGCCATGGAAGTGTTAACTTCTGAATGCCAAGAAGATATGCCTTGAAGCATGACCCGCTTCGCAAGATACATTTGATACTACAATGTCAACCGGAAATATTCTGAGCTGTCGGCCATCATCTTGTGCAACATCACATATAAACACGTGTGTGTGTGTGTGTGTGTGTGTGTGTGTGTGTGTGTGTGTGTGTGTGTGTGTGTGTGTGTGTGTGTGTGTGTGTGTGTGTGTGTGTGTGTGTGTGTGTGTGTGTGTGTGTAATTATATAGGTATATATATATATATATATATATATATATATATATATATGTATATATGAATGGGAAAACACTCTACCATGTTGATGCACAATGCATCAACATCAACAATGCACAAACTAGCTTTCTTCAATAAATCTTGTTTGTGTATTGTGGGTTTTTCTACCTTATGTATCATATGTATATATGTATTATATATATGTGTGTGTGTGTGTGTGTGTGTGTGTGTGTGTGTGTGTGTGTGTGTGTGTGTGTGTGTGTGTGTGTATGTAAACTAATGTGTTCTCAGTATTTGCTCCCTATACCTTGACTTTATGATCTCTTTCCCAGCGCGCCAGCCGAGCCCCAACGCCGTGGACAGCAGCATTTCGGGAGGGAGTCGGCCGGCCTAATCCCTTAAACCTTTCCTCCGACGCAAAAACACGAGCAAATCCACCGAGTGTTTGAAATCACTCACCAATCGAGAGAATCTTATTCCTGCCATCATCCGATCAGGAAAATTTGGCTGATTTGAGACCATTCTGAATTTTAGACCATTTTTTCCTTCGACTTCTTAAATCGTGGATTAAAACTAGCTAGGCTCTTCTTAATCTAAAATCTTAATATTATTCTCAATTATTGACTTAAACTATTCGTAGACTTAAGTGTTTGTCGTTCTCAAATACAAACCTTGACTCTCCTTAGACTCTTCTTAACTCTTAACCTAGGTCCTTCTTGATGTGAGACCTTGACTATTCTCGGACTCACTCGCGCCATGGACGTCGGACCCTCGGCTAATCCTGTTCCCGAATTTAACACTGAAAAGAAACATTATTAACATGTCAAAAAGAATCTCACGTTTTAAAATACGTGAAAGGGATTCTGTGAAGATGAGACTATCATGTTGCTGTAAGATCTACAACATCATGTTTTACGAAGGAAAACATTATACGTGAGTGATTTATTTTGGCCGAAGTGCGTGCGGCGAATGCACGTTTGGTCTCTGATGTTTCTATTTCTGTTGAAGTCTGAGCATTCAATATATATAGAGATAGATAGATAGATAGACAGATAGATAGATAGACAGATAGATAGATAGATATAGATATAGATATATAGATAGATATAGATATAGATATATAGACACGCACACACATATATTTAAGATTATTTTTATTGTTATTATCATTTTGTGTGTGTCTATTTTCCATCGTCTGGAAAATTCGCTGCTTGTTTTGGCTGGAAGGGATATCGTGTCAGTGACTTCCGTGTCGGTCCATTTAGGAGATGCTGTGGATAAATAAACAACGCGGGAGAGTGAGAGCGAGAGGGAGGGGGAGGAAAGGGAGAGAAGCAAATGGAGAGGAGGAGAAGAGGGAGGGGGAGGAAAGGGAGAGAAGCAAATGGAGGGAAGGAGAGGGGTGTGGGAGAGAGAGGAGAGGGAGATGGAGAGAGAGATGGAGAGGGAGCGATAGAAGGAGAAGGAGATGAAAAGGAGAGAAAGAGAGAGAGAGAGAGAGAGAGAGAGGGAGAGAGAGAGAGAGAGAGAGAGAGAGAGAGAGAGAGAGAGAGAGAGAGAGAGAGAGAGAGAGAGAGAGAGAGAGAGAGAGAGAGAGAGAGAGAGACAGAGACAGAGAGACAGAGAAAGGAAGACAAAAAAAAAATATATATATATATGGAAAAAGCTACCGCAGTTGACACATGCCTCAATCATCTGTCAATATCACTTCTCACGCCCTCGAGACGTGGTCACCGACAAAAATAATTTCCCAAAGAAAAAGTATCGATCCCAAAATATATATTGTACGAAGGAGGGATCTGTTGCTCGGGGGAAAATAAAGACATTCTGCACCTGTCTTGTCCAAGTGGAAGTCAGTAAGGGCGAAATTAATGCTGAACGAAGACCACCATTATTCTGCTTTCCTCAAGACACGTTTCCAGAGTAGAAGATATGATAATTTTTCTAAAATTATCAAATAATTATTTCAAATATCAAATATTTTTTTTCTAAAGTTATCAAATAAAATTATAAAGTTCTAAAATAAAATCTCTAATATCTTTAAAACGTTTGTGATGCTCTCTTTTTTCTGAAGTTCATAAGATTTACGATTATGACTCTTTTGTCAATAGTTTGCAAAGATGAATTTCTCTTGACGTCATAACGGAAATTCGGAAATCGTCTCTACAACTAGCCACTTTCTCTTTCGCTCCTTTTATAGCATGAGAAAGAAAAGAATCGACATGAATAAAGCGCAGACTTAGACCAGTGAAATGACGCATTTGATGCAGAAATGAAATGACTACTTCATGTTGCCCCTTAATTCAACTATTTATTATTTGAACACTTTTTTCTTGGAGCGGATAAACCAATCCTTAAAGTATTTCCTTTGATTATATATATTTTACGCGTCTAAGGCGCAATCCCTTCCTATAAGATTGTTTTCCTTCAAAACGACTGCACGCAATGCACACATCTGGCGTTCAAAATCCCATTTATAAAGAATCCATGAATCTAAGACGCACATTTACACGATGAATTGTCTTTCATCTGAAAAGAGAGAAGATATATATATATATATATATATATATATATATATATATATATATATATATATATATATATATATATATATATATGAACCCTATCCATATTGACAAATGTAGAAAAGGTATGAATGAGACTGGACGTCTTCACAATACAAGATTATGTCTTCGTCAGAAATACATACACAAGAGGATAAGAATAAGTCCGATATGCGAAGACGAGCCTCGCCCGGGCTATGGGGGAGCCCGGCCTGTGCCGACAAATGTCGACTCGATCAGCGTGTGTCAGCGAGTGCTGACGCGACAGAGCTTAGTCCTTACCCACCGCGGTGCCCGGCCACAGCAGTAACCTCCGGGCGATAATTGCAACTTCTCGCGCCTGGGCGGGGTGCGAACCGCCGACCACTCGGATGAGAAGCCGACACGTTACCACTGTACTAGCCTGGAGGCTATACACAAGAGAAAATACATAGCAGATATATACTACATGGGAGCTGGTAGATCACCTGACGAATGTGACCTCGCACTCGTTACGCGCTTACTTGCTGCCGCGACCTTGGATACTTGGAAACTTGCCCGATGCGGTGTTCATATTCTTCTCTGTCGTGATGTATGCAGCTTCCATGACCTTCCTTTTATGTTTGCTCAATCCTTCATGGATTACTACGGCTTCCTCCCAGTTCGGTAGATCCTGGTATTGAAGCCACGTCCTGTTTCACCAAAATAGGCCTTATCTCAACCGCTGCAGTGTAGGCGATATACTGCACTGCTGGGGTTGCTTTTCAACTGTTTCTTGTCTCGTATCATACCATGTATCATTTCCCCGGATGTGCTGGCGATTTTCACTGTTTTCCAAAGTATTTGCTAATCGTTACATGGAGGCAATATGAGGAAGTCAGAGGATGTCACTGGGTTTCATCTTGCAAGTGTGCTCTCCACTTTCTTTCTGAGGTTTAACAGGAGACCTTTTGGGTATTTATGTTCCATAAAAAATTAATTATATATGATACCTCAGTCTCAAGAAACAGGGCTGCAGATCCTCAGTGTCCGGAGAAAGAAGCCAATTACAAGCCCAGATTTTGTTTTATTGTTGTGGGTGGAGTAATAGTGGATATAATCGTCTTTATTCGTAGGCTTTCTGTATACAGAGAAACGTAGGCCGTCATCATCCCGATGAATCAGAGTGTCCAGGAAAGGTAACTTCTGATCCACTTCCTCCTC
>NC_091570.1:39884412-39896912 GCF_042767895.1 Penaeus vannamei
GCATGTCTTCAAATACTAAGTACATAAACCATGTCTCGGAATTATCACTATATATCAAATTCCCATTATAAGTTTTCAATGAGAGTAAAACACTTTATTCTATATCTATCGACAAAAAGAGAAAATTAATGAAGATCTATAAAAGAAAATATTCAACGTACATTTAAAACAGAAAATGGTATATTTTTTTCGGAACACTGCACTTGACAATCATGAATTTAATTATGGACTTAATTACGATTAAACAGGAGAAATAAAATCACATACAGACTGAAGACTTCCCATACTTGAGGATGATGATTGTAACTTTCCACAGCTGAGAATTTGGTTCATTTTCTAATCTCTGGACATGTCTCAACTCCTTTGACGGTTTTGTGGATTTGTTTTCATTCAGATATTCATGAGTAGTATTTCAGCTTTCGAGAATGTTGTTCGCTGCCATTCGTTGCATGATGCAACATCCAGGTACTGCTACCAATGAACCAGGGAGAATATGCAACAAAATGAAAATGAATCAAGAACTAGCTCAGTCAAAATGAATAACAAAAAGTGCTTCCTTTATCTGCAATTATGAACATTCTCCAAGCATCACTTCTCAAAATACCTAAACCTTTCTTTTCTCTATTGTAAAAGATAAGCGAAAATGACTCGACCCTTTGCAACAAATCATGAGCTTAATACTTTCCGCAACACGAAGGGTGAATTCATCAGGGTCCTCGCCAGGTCATCATCGAGTGCGAGATTTCGAAGGGCGAAGCGAAGTGCTGCAAGGATGACGCCAGGATGTCAGTCACGACGCCACCTTGGGCCGGACCGCGCACCTCCTGACGTCCTTCTCCTTGTGGTAGAGATAGATACCACTGGTACTATCCTGGCTGACTTCCTTCTGTGTGATAACGTAATTCGGAGAAAAAGTTACAAATATATCCAAGTCTTTTACGTTACCTTTGTGACGAATCTGCGTTGGAAATGTCGTAAGAAGAAGACAGCTTCTAATTGTATTATAGATTATCGTTACAAAATCTAAATGTTGTGAGGACAGTATAACCATTTTCTTATGAGAGTGGAAAGATAGACGACACTTGACATTGCTCCAGAATAGCGGTGTTTAACTGTGAAAAGGAAACGTGAAATACAACAAAATGGGTTTATCCAAAGCGACGTTTATAGACGAACGCAAAAACGCCGGAATAGTTAACGTGTCTTATAAAAGCGACGAAGACGAATTCACGAAAGCGGAAACAGAAATAGAAGACGATAAGAAAAAGGAACACGTAAATGGGAGAGTAAGAGACGAAGATATTAAAACGGAGAATGGGAACGTTAGAGAAGGAAAGGGAGAGGAGGAGAAAGAAGAAGAAGACGAAGACGCGGTTCCCGACGGCGGCTGGGGCTGGGTCGTCACCTTCGGCTGTATCATCATTGCGGTAATTTTTTTTCGATTATATAACCCATCTTTTTCAGTCTGTTTTATAAAAGTGTCTCTCTAAATAACGTCTAAATCATTTTTTTTATTATATAACTCACGTTTTTCAGTCTAATATTTCTTTTAATGTCTCACTAAATAACTAATGCTGTTTAAATAAAATATTGCACTGAATTATAATCTTACTTTAAGACTAATGACTTTTAATCACATACTTACCTTCCACAAGTGATTATGTTGTGTGTAATGATGTGTCATTCATTTCAAAGCTGATCAGTTGAATGAGTCTAAAGAAACACTCACACACTATCTCCTCTTTATCCTGATACTTTATATTTATTTATACTTTAGCCAAAAGTACCTCTTCGAGCTCTTCCTCGGTTTCCTTCTCGGGCTCCTCGGCGACTTCCTTCTCGGTGTGCTAAAAATGTGATGGATTGCACGTACGTAACAATGCATGGTGAACAATACGCGATGAAACTGTCTGTGTGTAAATAATGCCTTATATAATATTTTTGCAGTCTATGGAAGTCTTTGATTTGATCAAGTATGTTCAAGCCATTTTTTTTTTTGTAGAAATAAATAGATGAACGAATTAATTAATTAATAGAAGTATAAACAAACTCTTGATGAAATATTAATAATTTCTGAATAATACCCAGATGGTTTAGATTGATGATTGAGAAAAATGCTGAGCAAAGATGGCGAATGAAAAGAAGGATAAAAAACAATATGAACGACTGAAGCAGAAGTCTCGAATGTCCACGAAGCTTCAGATCCAGAAAACCGAACCATAACAATATACAAAGCGAGAGAGATTAGTGTAATGATTCTCTCTCTCTGTGTTCTTAGATCAGTTTCCCGAAAATGTGTTTATTAAATGTTTTCTTAGTTTAACCTTTCATCTGCATCATGAAAATTGTTATGATTAATTAATGCACTATTTTATGAGTGAACATCTTCAGACGCGCAGAATCACACATTTTCGTGCGACAAATGATGAAAAAATAGGCCTATTAAAATAAACAGAAATACTACAGAAAAATAAACGCAATTTTAAAAATATGTTTTCGTAAATAGGTTATCGTCCCTTCAGTGTATCATAATTTTAATGAATAAAACAGATCCTAAACTGTAGTTCTGACGGACAAATATTCCGACGTTCAAATAACCACAAAGAAACTTCACGCATCGTTATCTTCACCAACAATGGGAAACAGATTCCTTTCCCGGAAATAGAACTAAATATCGAATATCAGCCTATATGGCGAAAAATTAATGCATTTAACATGGCTATGCACACAGTAAATTAAACATGCTGCACGAGCAATGTTCATTACGACAAATGTAAAAAAAAGGTATGGATAAGAATGAATGTCTTTTTGATTGATTCCTTGTCAGATACAATAATATTGAAGCGGGTCAAATGCATCATATTCGTTCTCATTCATACCTTTCCTACAACAAACGTCACTGCAAAAGCCTCAGCAAAGACAAGCCTTTCCAATAAAAAAATCTTAACAAAACAAATTAAAAACCTTCACAATGTGTTTAGTGATCAAAAAGAAGCGCGGGTTTCGTCCCAAGTGAAGCGGACGGGCAGGGTGTCCCGGGATGAGGATGGAAAATACCTTAATACTGGTTATGAATACCCATTAAGTAAGAAAAAAAAAAACATAATCGTGAAAAATGAATAAGTAAATGAAATAATTAATCAAAATTTAATAACGCGAATATCAGCGTCTATAAAAACAATGAAGTATCACTAGCGACTCTCATATACATGCTGGGTCAATTGAGATGTTCACGGGAGCGACTGAAGTGATTAAGATTCGCGACTGAAGTGATTAAGATTCGCGACTGAAGTGATTAAGATTCGCGACTGAAGTGATTCAGATTCGCGACTGAAGTGATGAAGATTCGCGACTGAAGTGATGAAGATTCGCGACTGAAGTGATGAAGATTCGCGACTGAAGTGATGAAGATTCGCGACTGAAGTGATTAAGATTCGCGACTGAAGTGATTAAGATTCGCGACTGAAGTGATTAAGATTCGCGACTGAAGTGATTCAGATTCGCGACTGAAGTGATGAAGATTCGCGACTGAAGTGATGAAGATTCGCGACTGAAGTGATTCAGATTCGCGACTGAAGTGATTAAGATTCGCGACTGAAGTGATTCAGATTCGCGACTGAAGTGATGAAGATTCGCGACTGAAGTGATGAAGATTCGCGACTGAAGTGATGAAGATTCGCGACTGAAGTGATGAAGATTCGCGACTGAAGTGATGAAGATTCGCGACTGAAGTGATTAAGATTCGCGACTGAAGTGATTAAGATTCGCGACTGAAGTGATTAAGATTCGCGACTGAAGTGATAAAGATTCGCGACTGAAGTGATTAAGATTCGCGACTGAAGTGATTAAGATTCGCGACTGAAGTGATGAAGATTCGCGACTGAAGTGATTAAGTCAGTCCCGTGTCTTAGATGCTGATCTTCCTTTTGGCTATAATAACAGGACCATTTATTCACACCAATAAATGCGTACTATGGGAAATGGGGGAACGTAATCTTCAATTTATTTTGACAATTTATAATTTTCTTGAAGAAACTAAAGTATATGTTTTTAAGGATGTTTATATTTTCTCCATCTCTCATATAATAGATTTGAAAAACATGCTGCACAAGGTAATGTTTTCATTCTGCTTAGGTATCCCTAAACATTAAAGCATATGTGTCATTGCCAGATTAGCTACTTCTCTCCTCCTATGTAGAATGGTCATTGTAAGAATTAGATTTTTAAATGATTGATATTGTCATTTTTATTATCATTATATATTTGCGTTTACAAATCTTTTATTACACGCCGGCCATGTATGTAATCCTAATATAGCGTTACATAATCTATCAAAGCCTTTTCTCATTAAGAAGCAAGATTATTTATGCGCCCAAACCGAAATCTTTCAGATCGCCATCAACTTCGCCGGCCCCTGCTTCGGCATCCTGTTCTCGGGGTTCCTCCTCGAGCTCGGGACGTCCTCGACCAACGTGGCCTGGATCTTCAACTTGAGGTCGTTCATCAGCAACATCTCGGCCTTGTTCCTCGACCCCCTGGTGGCCGAGTGGGGCTGGAGGAAGGTCGGCCTCGTCTCGAGTCTCCTGCTGTCCCTCGGCTTCGCTGTCTCGAGCTTCGCCAACTCGGCTCTCTATCTGCTGTGCTCTTACTCCATACTCACGGGTGCGCTCATGTTTCTCCTTTTTTGTTTGTTCGTTGCAAGCAGAAAATACTCATGCTTGAGGATTGTTCACCAAGAGTTCTTTCTTATTCTTAGAAGAACTGATAACTGTAACTGATGGGAAAATGTTCAATAGACTATCAGAAGTATCAGCGACAATGTTGGTTAAAAACAAAAGAAAAAATTGTTACGTTCTAAAAAATAATGTAGTAATATCTCCATTAATAAGTCAGATAAGTCACATTCTATCAGCCGGTTTGTTAAAATTGTGCCAGGCCCGACCCAATGAATTTTCATAAATACAGATATAGAAATAAAGGCATATCTGTCTATATATCTGATAGATTTACATTTAACCATCTATTTGCCGGGTTGATATGCATGTCTAGATTGATAAATATGCATTTATCTCTTTATTTATGCATGTCAAGTGTACGAATATTCTTTGGGTCGGACCTCGCACAATTGTAACAAACCGGCCGTATATCTTGAGGGCAGAGATATTTTACACAAGACCAACAGTAGTGATCGACACGGAGAATAACACAACCAACTCTCGCTGGCAATAAACAAAGCCAGTAAGAACCACATTTTACAATTTGCAGGTATTGGCTGCGGGTGGATGATGGGCACAATCTTCTCAATGATCCCACACTACTTCAAACGCAGGCTGGGCATCGCGAATGGCCTCATGCACGGAGGCATCTGCGTGGGGCAGATGGCGGGACCTCCAATGATCACTTATTTGCAAGAGCAATATGGCTTTTCCGGAAGCACTCTCATCATGGGAGCCATCTTGTTAAACGGTTGCGTCGGGGCGGCCGTCCTGCACCCCGTGGAGTGGCACATGAAGGCCAGAAACAAGGGAAAAACTGACGAAAGGAAGACGAAGAAGGCGAGGAAGGCCCCCGACGCACAGACTCACCCGTGCACCACCGTTTCCCGCGTTTTCACCACGATATTCACCAACCTGAAACTCCTAAAGTCCCCCCGCGTGCTAATCATCACCGTGGCTTCTTCGCTGAACATGACGACGTACCTGAACTTCCTGATGTTCGCGCCCTTCGCCCTGCAGACGTCCGGGCTCAGCCTGGAGGAGACGTCGTGGTGCATGTCCGTGTCTGGCTTCTGCATGCTGGTGGCGCGCCTGGTCGTGTCCTCGCTGACGGACCTGCCCGGGCTCAGCAAGCGCGGCTGCTACATGGCCGGCACCGCCACCGTCTTTGTGACTACGATTGGTAAGCCATTTGGAGAATGTACTAGATTATCGAGGTCTTTGAATACTTGGTGTCTGAGTATTTTGAAGATACAACACCTTCGGCGCTTTGCAATAGGTGTTGTTCTGTAGATCTGTACACATGTATCTTTTCTTTATATAAATCTGTGCATGAAATCCTTCATATAATTCCAGAAACATATCCCGCCACTAATACTGATTTATAGCAATTAGAAGAAAAATGCACACAAGCAATAATTAACCTATTTTCCCCAGCCTTCACCTTCGTGCAGGGTCTGACGTGGGCGTCGGTCGTGATCGGCGTGTGGGCGGCGGGCGTGGGCGCCTTCATGAGCCTGCACAACCTCATCATGGTGGAGTACGTCGGCCTAGACAAACTCGTGCCGACGCTGGGCATCTGCGGGGTCTTCAGCGGCCTTTCCTCGGTCGTCATCGGGCCGGTGATAGGTAGGCCTATGCGATGTTTGTTTTTATAGTGGTTGTGGTCGAAGGTTTCATTGTAATCATTATTGTTGTTGTTTCTTTATTATTTATTTAGTCATTTATTCAATTATCCATACAATTCTTCTGTTGTTGTTTTATTATTATTTACTTATTCATTTATTCAATTATCTATTCAATTCTTCAGTGTGTACCTTATTTTTTTAAGGGTGTGATTTTTTTTCTATTTTCCAAATACTTTGAATTGGACGTCAGTAATTCAATGCTCAATCAACATTAAGCTTTATATTTCTATTCTTAGGTGTGATTTTCCTTAAGCAAATGAAATTTCAAGGAATATTTTTTGTGGTGATGACCCTCTCATCGTTTTATTTAGTCTAATCAATGAAATTCGTCTCTATGTAAGGTCTCAACAAACTTTATTATAATAGAGAGAGAGAGACAGACAGACAGAGTGAGTGAGTGAGTGAGTGAGTGAGTGAGTGAGTGAGTGAGTGAGTGAGTGAGTGAGTGAGTGAGTGAGTGAGTGAGTGAGTGAGAGAGAGAGAGAGAGAGAGAGAGAGAGAGAGAGAGAGAGAGAGAGAGAGAGAGAGAGAGAGAGAGAGAGACAGAGACACAGAGAGACAGAGAGACAGAGAGTGAGTGAGTGAGTGAGTGAGTGAGTGAGTGAGTGAGTGAGTGAGAGAGAGTGAGTGAGTGAGTGAGTGAGTGAGTGAGTGAGTGAGTGAGTGAGTGAGTGAGTGAGTGAGTGAGTGAGATAGAGATAGAGATAGAGAGAGAGAGAGAGAGAGAGAGAGAGAGAGAGAGAGAGAGAGAGAGAGAGAGAGAGAGTGAGAGAGAGAGAGAGAGTGAGAGGGGGGGAGGCAAGAACTACTGCCGAGTTAAACCACAATGCAGGTGTGGTTTAACCTCTTTATCTCGAGAGAGCAGGAGAGAGCTTGTACGAGTGCGTGTGCTTGCGTCTCTGCGTGCGTGAGTGTATTTAATGAGTGGGCACATTAATCACTGACATCTGCACCACTCACCTGTTAAATGGTGAAAGTCCGAATTAAAGATAAAAGAGCAAAGCGTTCCTGATTCCCCCCCCCCCCCCCCCCCCCCCCGATTAAAATCACAATCTGACCTGTCCTTCCTTCCGTGACCTGCCGGAAATGCCCAAGTGGACGAAGTGGGAACTCAATCCGTTTCCAAGTAATCAATTGCGTTGTTACGAACTAGTATACGTATATAGATATCAGTAATTGATCAGTTCATCATTTACAGATATCTATTCATATCAATTACGTTATTTTGAACTGGGAAAGGTCACAGAATCCGAACTGACCTAGTTTTGGTGGCTGACCCCCGCCTCACCGGCACCGGCTTTCAGTCAGCCGCTGCGACAGTCTGTCCAGCTCTACGTTGCATATCTGTGCATTATTCGTGTGCGTTGAAGAAATATTCCCTATAGTTTTGTTCATTTGTGTGTTTCTTTTTACCCGGACATAATTTTGGTCTTGCTCAGGGAACCAAATAATACCCTAGACTTTAAACATGCCATAACAAATACGGCTGGTTTTTCTTGTGCATTAAAAATGATCATATACTATTCGCAAGTGTATAAAGCACTTATTGACTGTATGTATTTTCATTATAAAACATATCTTGTTCAAAGTGTTTTCGCGCAGGAGTCCTCACGCAAGGTCTGCCTTGTCCTCACGAACCCTCTCCTTCGCAGGCGTGATCCGCGACGTGAGCCAGAGCTACGCCGTGAGCATGTGGGCGCTGTCCGGCTGCTTCGCCGTCGCTCTCCTGCTGTGGCTCCTCATGCCCCTCGCCGTGGCCTACGACCAGCGGAGGGAAGGGAAGCAGACGGAATCGCCCTCTTAAGTACAGGGAGTTGGGTCCTCTTCTGATGGGTCCTTTTTCACCGCAAATTCTCGGCTAATCACCATCTTTAAAGGAGTTGCGTGCAAATACTCCACTATTTTTTTTAGCCGGCAGACTTGAGTTTGCTCGAATATTAGGCGATTTATGTTTACGATTGCCGTCTGTGAGGCTGGTGTTAACGCTGTGGCTTCGTGGGAAGGAGGTCGTAGAGAGGGTCAGCATGCGAGACCGAAAATCCTGATGAGGAACTCAGTTTAATCCTTTTTATTGCTAAGACGTATTTCAAGTTATTAACATGTCATGTTTTATATTGTATTTAATTATCGTATCGACATGTATTCATTTGAATAAATATACTGAAACACCATACTTAGTGTTAATCGGACTGATGTGGATAATGGCAAACTCCTAAGACCAGGCAAATGACTTGTCAAAGAAGCGTTTTCAAAATAAAACATAAATTACATGCGCGCTTTGCAAAATACGCCAAACATAATTCTTTACGAGAGAGAGAAGAGAGAAGAAAGAAGAGAGAAGAGAGAAAAGAGAAGATAGAAAAGAAAGGGAAAGAGAGAGAGAGAGAGAGAGAGAGAGAGAGAGAGAGAGAGAGAGAGAGAGAGAGAGAGAGAGAGAGAGAGAGAGAGAGAGAGAGAGAGAGACTTTTTGACTTTGACAAGTTTATTGAGACAAAAGGTTACATCTCAAAAGGATGTGGTAACGTAGGTTATCCTCACCCTTATCTTGATAAGTCCCTGTGTGGGCTCACAGTTCTCATACAAAAAATAGGTGTATTACCAGATAATAACATAAAATACAAAAACAAAAATATTGAGAGTCATGGTCTATAAAAGAGAAAGTTCGTGCACACATTCACTGATGAGCTGTGAGGTACCGTAGGCGACCCGTGTGTGCAGCTGTTATTTGCGAAGGACAGGCACTCAGGTCATCTCCGGTCAGGTCAACTGTTCTTTGTCGTACATATTTTGTGAAATCCGCTGTCTGAAGTCTAGACAATAATGCTATAAGACTCCACTATGCATTACCTTGCCTTTCCATTCTTCCAGCATATCATTAAGCTTTGCCAAGTTTTGTTCAATTTCCCATCGATCCAAGAGTTTTTCTTTTTCGTGATCGTTGTACTCCACACTTGCTGTTATTTTTCTTTCCTTCCCTGTAATAACTATCTCACTTTCTGAATCCTGCTCCTTTGCAGAAATACATGTTTGTTTCGTTTCTGTGTCTTTAGTCGGAGTTTCTTTCGATGCCTCATCCCTCTCTTTCTGTTTTTTCGTTTCTTCGCTGGGAACCTGGGCCAGTTTCCTTTCGATAGCGTCCATTCTCTGCATCAGCGTCTGGAACATCCTGGTAATTACGGATATTTCCTTAGAAAAATCCGCACCACTACTCCGCGGCACTTCCTTCACTTCCTGCACCTGTCTGTCCTGCCCGTCATCACAAGCCATTGGCGACGGCACCACCCGCGGTGGGCCCTGCGCCCAGGCATTAGGGACGACAGCTGTCTCCTCCCTCGGCACTTCCGGCCGCGTGGTGACCGGCCTTTTTCCATTTTCTCCTTCCTTGGGGACCGCCGAAGCAATCTTGATTTGTGGCCTCACCCTGCATGCAGGAGACCCGGCATTGTGGCGCCCTCCGCAGTTGCAGCAGCAAGGCGTAACCCTTTCCCCCTTTTCAATCTTGGCCCGGCAGACTCTTGAGTCATGTGTCCTGCCACAGAACCTGCATCGAGCATCCTGTTGACAGGCCCACGACTTGTGTCCCCACCTGCAGCACTTGAGGCACATGACTGGCGGCTCCACAGACGGTGCCACCCTCCTGTACCCCGCTCCAGAGATGAATACCTTCTCTGGCACTTCCCCCTTCACAAGGGCAACGAGCTGACTCCGCTCCTCGCCCCTGGACGTATGCCGCCTTAGCCACACAAATCTATCGTCGTCCAGCAGGAAGTCCGGGTCTAATATCGTGGGATATCGGAAAATGATCACCTTGGTGAACTTTTCTCCAGCCTTTGGGACAGTCATCACTGTCCCCTTGTATCCCTGAGTCGTCAGCGTCTGCACCGCCTGGCCTGCCCGCACCGTGAGATACGGCCTTCCTTTTCCTTCCTTCATCACTGGCTCGAAATCAGCGTGGTCTTTAGCTGCATGTTGCATGGCCCACCTTAATTTTTCTAAGAAACTCAAAGCACAGTCCTGTGGAAATAGCAGTCTTTTCCTGCCGTTCACACCGGCAACATTCTGGGCTGCTGCTTCGTTTCCGTCGTTCTTCTTCCTCTTCTCCCGCTCGCATCCATTCTCGTCACTCATGTCTACGCTTCCATCACTTCTTACCCTCTTATGGGTTCCACTTCCACTAGCAACACTAGCCATGCTGATACCTTGGTAGGAGGTGACCCGCTCCCGGTCCAAGGTCAGATAGGGGCGGATAAACACAGGATTCGGGGACCTCACGTCTATGGACAGTACTGTAAACTCGTCCTAGCCCTACGAGAGATACACCACGACGAGAGAGAGAGAGAGAGAGAGAGAGAGAGAGAGAGAGAGAGAGAGAGAGAGAGAGAGAGAGAGAGAGAGAGAGAGAGAGAGAGAGAGAGAGAGAGAGAGAGAGAGAGAGAGAGAATTAAACGTTTTCTTTAAAGAACGCTTTCTTCGGAGCTGTAACTCACCTGTTTTTAAAGTATATATATATTTTTTTTCTAAAGAATATCCATTTTCAAATGATTCAACTGAGCCAATATGAGACCTTAAGCGATCATATTAGTAATGGCTGACAATGCAAAACCAGAATTTGCACAGACTTTCCCCTCTAATAAGAATGCATGTTTCTCGCGTTACCTTGCTCATCCATTAATTTTTATTTAAATTCTTCATATAACATTCTGCTATCAGTGAGGGCCATCAATCGCTAATCAGCAACATACTGATTTATCAACAGTTATTTACACAACACACGCAAAAATTACAACATTAGAGATAATGTTTTCACCATTGGGAACGCGGTTAATCATCCCAACCCTCTCGTTGTACACCTAATGAATACGTAGAAATCGTAATAATATATCTGTAACGACATATAAATCATCCAAATTTGTTGAAAGATGATAAAAAACAAATCGCGTTTCGAATCACACATTTTGGCTCTTGATACTGGCGCCACAACCGAGTGTTATTTTAGGCTCGGCAGCCTAGTTGCCTTTCAAGCAAAGTCAAATTGTGCCGAACCGAATGAAACTCTTACATGCCCTTGGATAAAACTGTGAGAATGGGTAACTATTCTTCGCAAATACATGAAAATGAATTATATATTGGGTTTTTCTACCGTGATGACATTTCTAGTGAAAAAGTGCGTTTCTTCAGAGGATTATTTAGCTCAGAAGGTGTTTCTGCTGTTCAAGTAATATTCGGAATGGTGTGAAGTAACACTGCAAAAGGGAAATATAGAAATTTATAAATCTGAATCGATGAAATACGGCCATGAGGGTATTTGGTGATGGATGCAAGGACATGCAAGTTGGATTTTATCTGTTCGCGGTATATACTAATGTTGTATTTGATCTTATAACAAAGAAACAATACATTCGCAACGAAGCGGCAATTATGCGTTGCGTAATAACAGGCTTAAAACACGCACACACAAATTACAATCTTATCCCGTAAATCTCTAAGAAAGACACTCGATTTCAATAGATATAAACAAACAAACCCTCGTTTCACCAAAATGAAGGTCTGCGTATATCATACTGCCAACATTTCTAATTTAGTTTCAATATTCTATAAGAAATGAAGCTTATGTATATCTTTAGTAGTTACCCCTCTAAGACAATCAAAGAAAACCCTCACCTCCGATGCTATGGCTTGTCGCCAACTCAGGACGATGAATGGCTGTTTCTAAGTGCCGGGCAATTCTCTATCGTAATTACACAATTTGATATATTGATATGTTTCTTGTCGGTTCAATACGAAAATTCACACATTTACTCATCACTTTCTTTGCATTTAAAATACAAACGAGGAATGGTTGTAATGAGAAATTAAAAGGTAAACGTTTCTTTTTCATTTACTATTTAAGGCCAAGCAATACATAGTGACAAGGCATTTAGGAATTCTTAAAAAAGGAAAAAAAAAGAAATAAAAACAAATAAAAATACATAACTGGCACAAACGAGAAGACAGTGTTGCCATCTTCTGTTCCATTAGTCATCAGAACTTGGTTCATTTACACAACTCTCAAAAGCGAGAATAACCTCTTCCTCTTGTTCTGTAGCCTTAAATATTC
>NC_091570.1:39901912-39906912 GCF_042767895.1 Penaeus vannamei
TCTTCACTCTCTCCCATCTGCCAACGGCGTCCTTGCTGACACTCTGTATTAGGATAGCGGTGTCAGCCAAATATAGCGGTGTCAGCCAAATATAGCGGTGTCAGCCAAATATAGCGGTGTCAGCCAAATATAGCGGTGTCAGCCAAATATAGCGGTGTCAGCCAAATATAGCGGTGTCAGCCAAATATAGCGGTGTCAGCCAAATATAGCGGTGTCAGCCAAATATAGCGGTGTCAGCCAAATATAGCGGTGTCAGCCAAATATAGCGGTGTCAGCCAAATATAGCGGTGTCAGCCAAATATAGCGGTGTCAGCCAAATATAGCGGTGTCAGCCAAATATAGCGGTGTCAGCCAAATATAGCGGTGTCAGCCAAATATAGCGGTGTCAGCCAAATATAGCGGTGTCAGCCAAATATAGCGGTGTCAGCCAAATATAGCGGTGTCAGCCAAATATAGCGGTGTCAGCCAAATATAGCGGTGTCAGCCAAATATAGCGGTGTCAGCCAAATATAGCGGTGTCAGCCAAATATAGCGGTGTCAGCCAAATATAGCGGTGTCAGCCAAATATAGCGGTGTCAGCCAAATATAGCGGTGTCAGCCAAATATAGCGGTGTCAGCCAAATATAGCGGTGTCAGCCAAATATTGCAGTCTTTAGAAACATTTCGAAAGCCGCGATCAGATAAGCCAGTTTGTCACGTGAGATAATGATTATGATATTGACAGTGATAATAATAATAAAGATAACAGCAACAATTATAATGATAATGACGATAATGATTATGATTTTGATAATGATAATGATAATGATAATGGTAATAATGATAATAATAATAATAATAATAATAATAACAATAATAATGATAACGATAATTATTGATCATGATAATTATTATAATAAAAATGATAGTAGTTATAATAGTGTTATTAGTAATAACAATGATTGTAATATTGATAATGATAATAATAATGATAGTAATGATTGCAATATTGATAATAATAATAATAATAATGATAATAATGATAATAATAATAACAACAACACTAATAACAATAATGATGTTAACAATTATGATAATGATGTTAACAATAATGATAATGATGTTAGCAATAATGATAATGATGTAAATAATAATGATAATGATGTTAACAATAATAATAATGATAATTAGAGAAAACAATGATAATGCTAATGATAAAAACAGTGATCGCACTGAATAGCAATGATGATATTAATAAGGGTAATTATAATGGAAAAATAAGGATAGCTGAGCATAAAACCGAATGAAGAATGAGATAAAAGTAATTCGAAATAACAAATTAAGAATATATCAGTTTCCAGCTTTAATTATAGTGAAATTTAGATGAAAGATATTGATCCCAAGTAAAGGCCAGTACTTTTTTTTTTAATAATTTTAGTAGCTCGCCGCGCCTGTTGGTTATTTTCTGTGTGGAATTATAGAAATATATCTTAGGAAAAGTTAGATCGACCAGAAAATCTACTTTACGTCTAGGTTGTCGGTTCCAGGACTGAGATACGCGGTCAGTTAGTGGAGATAACGTTGGAGATATGAGTGATACAGAAATGTTTGCTTGGTAGCGACACTGATCTGATCTGTTCCTCAAGCTTCTACGAGTCTGTCTGCATATTTATATGATCTCACACACACACGCACGCACGCACGCACACACGCACGCACGCACGCACGCACGCACGCACGCACGCACGCACGCACGCACGCACACACACACACACACACACACACACACACACACACACACACACACACACACACACACACACACACACACACACACACGCACGCACGCACACACACACACACATACACGCACGCACGCCCACACACATATCTATTTATATATATATATATATATATATATATATATATATATATATATATATATATATATATATATATATATATATATATAAACATAAACGTACACCCTTTTAAGAAAGCTGAAACAGAAACAAGGCGAACAGAAAATGACGAGATATGATTTTAATTCGATGTAATTTGATCAGAACCTGCCTGCCACAATAGGAAAAGAAAAAGAAATATTTCCTGTTTGGTTTCGGTTTACTGAGTCCCTGTGGTCGACGCGGCGGGAACTATGGAGTAGTACCGTCTGTGTACCGTTTTTTTTTTTGTATCTTTGGACTCTCTGTGTCTGATTTTGTCCGTGCGTTGTTACTGTGTGCGTGTCTGTGTGTGTTTTTCTCGCTCTGTTTCTGTCTCTCTTTCTCTTTCTTTCCGCTCTTTCCTGCATGTCTCTCTTGCTCTGTCTGCCTGTCTGTCTCGCTTCTCTCTCTGTCTCTTGTCTTTGTCTCTCTCTCTTGCTCTCTATCTCCATCTATTTATCTTTCTCTTTCGCAAACGACTCCCACTACTTTACTCGCCACTGAAGGATTAATCAGGAATAAAGTAAATTCTCTTGTGCTGAGTTACGGAAGGATGAACCGTATTCCTGTTGACAAATGTAGAAAGGTATGAATGAGAACGAATATCTTCACAATACAAGAGATGTATTTGACCGGTTTCGATTATATCTTCGTCAGAAATCCATGTATTTCTACCTGTTTCGATTATATCTTCGTCAGAAATACATGTATTTCTGACGAAGATATGATCGAAACCGGTTAAATACACCTCTTGTATTGTGAAGATATTCGTTCTCATTCATACCTTTTTACATTTACGGAAGGATTTTAGAGAAGCGAAAAAGTTCCCTGTGATGGAGTGACTCCTGTTGTTATTTCAGGCACAGTTTCAGTCAATATTTTCTTTTCCATGACTTTCCTTTAAATATTTTGTAACGGATGTGAAAATTCATAAATCCTTTTTGTGATTTTGTGACTTTTTAATCGTTTGGTAAGGAAATAGTTAAGGATTTTGCATACACTTGCTTTAATATAATTTATAATTGCTGCCGTTTATGGTGATGTAATGATAATGGCAATGATATTCACAATAATTGTATTAGTAGCAATAAGATTAATTAAGACAAAACCTTTATGATCATTATTCCTATTGTTCTGATTAATCTATGGAATAACAGTGATGGAAATAATAATAATAATAATAATGATAATGATGATGATAATAAAAATAGTAATAATAATGATAATAGTATTAATGATAATAATAATGATGTTAATAATAATAACAATAATAATAATAATGATAATAATAATAATAATAATAATAATAATAATAATAATAATAACAATGATGATGATGATGATGATGATGATGATGATGATGATGATGATGATGATGATGATGATGATGATGATGATGATGATGATGATGATGATAATAATAATAATGATAATAATAATAATGATAATAATAACAACAATAGTAATAATAATGATAATAAATTGAATATAATAATAATGATAATGATCATAAGAATATTAGTGATCATGATGATAATGATAATGATAATAATAACAATAACAATAATAATAATAATGATAATGACAATGATGATGACGATAATAATACCGATTATTATGATAAGAATGATAATAATAACAGTGATAATAATAATAATTATAATATAACAGATATGATAATAATAATAATATAACAGTCATTATAATAATGATAATGATGATAAAAATAATAATCGGTTATATTAAACCATATAACCTTCCAAGCATTTGTGATTTTGTGAATGAAAATGGAAGGCCATGACTGCAGCTGCAACAGAGGCCATTAAATAACTAATTATTAGTTATGTATTAATTAGCGATAACAATGAAATTCATAACTGATTCAATTATCAAAATCTATTATAGAAAACGGAACATTTTTAAAATTCATTAGTGCAGGCTGTCACCAGACAAGAGATGATGGCATTAAATCTTAGCAAATGAAAATGTGTAATAAAGAAAACTGAGTGAAAATCTCAAATACAGAAATGGGTAGATAGGCCTACTTGTTCGGCGAGGAGAGTCAGCGTGGGCAGGAAAGTGGTCAGACAATGACTTTCAAAATACTTTACTACATAACGGAGAATTCAGTTTTGCTTCTTGGGTCACATTCCCGCCGCTGTAAAACTCGATTTACCAGACTTTGGATCGCAAAATAATTTACAGGTTCCTCTTAAGAAAATATGCGAACTGAAATCATAATGCTTGACTTAACTAGGCTCGTACCCCAGACTGGTTTCACAGCATTGCGTCCTTTTCTCCGCAGGAATCGGCAGCGGCCTGGAGGTGGGTCTCCTGTTCACCATCATCCCGCACTACTTCAGGAGGAAACGGGGCATCGCGAACGCGCTCATGAACCTGGGCATCAGCACGGGGCAGATGGCCGGCCCACTGCTCATCAGCTACTTGCAGGGCCTCTACGGGTTCTGCGGGAGCACCCTCATCCTGTCGGCCATCGTGCTCAACTGCTGCGTCGGCGCCTCGGTGTTCCACTCCGTGGAGTGGCACACGAAGAGGAGACGAGGCAGGAAGAAGAGCGAGGCGGAGCGCGGACTCGTTCCCGAGGAGGAGAAGGGAGCGCTCAAGGCGGCGGCGCGCTTTTTCTGCCACGTCTTCCAGAACCTCAAGTTGCTCAGGTCTCCTAGGGTGCTCGTCATCGCCCTGGGCTCCTCCCTCAACACCACGGGGTTCCTCAACTTCCTGATGATGGCGCCCTTTGCCCTGCAGGCCGCCGGACACAGCCTGGAGGAGTCCTCGTGGTGCATGTCTGTGTTCGGGCTGTGCAACCTGGTCATGCGGCTCCTGGTGTCCTCGCTGACGGACTGGCCCAGGTTCAGCAAGCGCGGGTGTTACATGGCCGGCACAGCCTTAGCGTTCGTCTCTGTCATTAGTAAGTAAATCCTCCAACTTGGCTGCGTTGGGCGTTCTTATATCCATGCAAAATATCAACATATTGTTTCAGGTTATATCGATTACAAAAAAATTACCTTGATATGAGTTCAAACTCGAAGGTATGTTACTGAACCATAAAAAACTGAC
>NC_091570.1:39916912-39919412 GCF_042767895.1 Penaeus vannamei
ATATATATATATATATATATATATATATAAATATATATATATATATATATATATATATATATATATATATATATTCATTTTATATATATATATAATACATACATACACACACACACACACACACACACACACACACACACATATATATATATATATATATATATATATATATATATATATATATATATATATATATATATTATACATACATATTTATATATATACACATATATATATGTATATATATAATATATATATACATATATATACATACATACACGACCGCGCACACACACACAAACACACACACACACACACACACACACACACACACACACACACACACATATATATATATATATATATATATATATATATATATATATATATATATATATATATATATACGCAGTATATGTATATGTGTGTGTCTCTGTTCGTTGTTGCATGTGTGTGTGTTTGATATATATAAAAAATATATATGTATATAAGTATATGTATATATATATACATTTATACATACACACCCACCCACTCACAAGCATGCACACTCGCACGCACGCACACACACACACACACACACATATACATGCATGCGCACACACACAGATACATGCATGCACACACATATACATGCATGCACACACACATATACATGTGTGCACACACACACATATACATTCATGTACACACACACACACATATACATGCGTACACACACACATATACATGTGTGCACACACACATATACATGTGTGCACACACACATATACATGCATGCACACACATATACATACACACACTCATGGATATACACATATGCACACATACATATACAAATGCATCTGCATATCACACACACGAATACATAGGCAGATGTTGGGTGTGTTTATGTCTATGCATTTTCACGTATATCTCTGTGTATGTACATGTAATATATACAGTTGTATATTTTCTCTAAATATTTAACCATATATATATGTATGTCTGCCTCTATGTCCAGTCTCTTCTCTGTGTCTGTTGTCAGTTCTCTCTCTCTCTCTCTCTCTCTACCCTCATCTCTCCCTGTCTGTCTCTCTTTCTGCCCACACCTCTTTCTCTATTTCCCCTTCTCTCTCTCTCCCGCTCTCTTTCTTTCTTTTTCCCTCATTTCTATTCTTTCTCTTTCTCTCTTTATCACTCTCTCCCTCTCTTTTTCCTTCATCTTTCTCTCTCTCTCTCTCCCTTTTCCTTTTTTCCCCCCATCTCTCTCTCTCTCCCCCCTTTCTCTCTGTCTGTCTGTCTGCCACCCCCTCTTTCTCTCGCCCAGAGAAGAAGGAGGGGAGTGGGATAAGGCAAAAGAATAGGGAAGGAAATCCAAGCAAACCCCTCGACCCGAACAGAATAGCCTCGGCTGGCGCACTTGACATCGCTCCGACACAAAAAAGCCAAGCGTAAGGCAGGAAGTGGAACGCGAGTTATGTCATCCTGAAGGTTGCTTATTATATCACCAATTGGCAATGCTGCTAATTCGATCTATCCATCCACGGTGACATCAGGGTGTGTCCTTCCTCTAAAAAATCGTTCCCAAACGCGAGCGAATCCCCTATTTACTCGACTGAGAGCCAGAGAAAGAGCAGCGGGGGATCCTCTTTACGTAAGGTGGCCTCCCGTCATCCGGCCTGGAACTTATACAACCTTTGATTCCCTTTATGCAAGCTTATTGTCTCCTTCCATGTCCTTCTGGCTGATTGAAAGGCATTTAGTTGGTTTCTGAAAGAGTACTTTGAGGGTCTGATACCTCTGAATAACCTGAAAAGGAGGGTTTATGCAACTTTTCTTATACAACAATATGCGGTGAATGCCCTCGGGCTTGGCTCTCTCGTTTTCTGTTGAAAAGACATATAATTAGCAGACTATTCTAAACCACATTTCTTGTTCTTTATCTTATTTCTTCTTTAAGGCACAACACCATTGCCATATTCCCCTTTGTATATATATATATATATGTATTATCTTTGCCATGTAAGAACAAGTTGTTTTTATTTTTCATTGTTTATTTCACTCTGTTCTTCCCGTTTTCTTTCCTCGCCAGTGTCCTGGACGACCGGTCGGAGATTTTTTTCCTCAACACTTTCTCTTTCTGTGTTTTTCATTGCATTTGCTTGACTCAATCTATATAAGCTCACGCCTTCTTGATCCTTCACATATATTTATAAAAGGTCAATTGTAGAACACTTCACAAGTTATTGATATTTGTACGCAAACAGCGTGATTAGCCACAACGTTCTCGACTGCTACAGACAGAACGTAACTGCTTATCACGTAACAGTGAATAGCGTCCCTTTTTTTAGACCATATAACACCCTGCTTGATTCCACAGGTGATTATTATTTTTTTCTTCGAGTTAAACAGGTAAATTAGCAGGTATCCCACGCCCTCAGGACAGGTAAAAGGTGAGAGTGAGAGTGACTGAACAAGTGCGATTTTGATGACGTCATGCACTTCCGTTCGTACCCTT
>NC_091570.1:39933546-39941046 GCF_042767895.1 Penaeus vannamei
TGTCTTTGTTAGCGTGACAAAGGAGATATTTGTAAATTTAAGGTGATGCTGTATAAAGCATTTGAAAGAATAAGAAAAAATAAGTTATCTTCTAATCAATTGCAGAACTAGTCCACTGTGGTGTCATTCTGAATGGATCGGAGACGTTGGAAGAAGCAGGGATCACCTCTGGTGCTATGATTCACTGTCTTCCCAAAAAAGGTTAGTTGGCCTCTTCATCAGGATTGGCTGAGATTTGAAGCAATATCCAGCTTCTTCATCTTTTGTTTTTTCCATTTTTTAGAAATGTAACTGTTCCTTCATTGTGGCTGGGTACCTTTTCTACTGTCACAATACCTCTCATTGTAGTGGCTGTGTTAATTTTTTTTTATTCTTAAATAAGTTAGAGGTATTTAGGATATGTAAGTAAATTCAGTGTATGTATGTGTTGTTTATGGTAATATAATGTAAGAAATAATGTAGCTTTATTAAATATGTTGTTCTTTCTTTAAATGGTTGTGGTTTAGTTTATATTGCACATAATTATTGTATATACTGCAATCACTTGAACCTCACGAGAAAGAAGTGTCAGTTCTGATGTCTTTGCAGCTCCAGATATCTCTCCTATGTGAATGACCTATATAGTTACTCAGAGTTTCTTGAATTTAATTTTCATTTAGTTGTGATAATTCATGTATGAATGAAAGCATGTCATTTAAATTATGTTACTTTTCTCATAAGATACATTGATTCACTATAATTATGTTTTTTTTGCATTTCAGAGGATCCTGTAACTGTAGCTGTCCCGTTAAGTCTCCCCGAAGTGCAGACATTATTAGTGTCTCTGAGAAACGTTGCTGCTCACCCAAATTTCCGTGCTTTTATACAAGTAGGGATTTTGTGTTTTCCCTTTCTTCACCATCTTGCTATCTTTCGCTGTTTTTCATATATTCATGTATTTGTTTTTATTGATACTGATTCTCAAGATGTAAAGATTTATTTATTTTTTTTTTTATTTTTAATAAAAGTGTGTATGTGATGAGTATTCAGGTTTGGAGAATTGAATTGATTTTGATTGTTTCTGTTTGAACATAAATTATTGTTATTGCTACTATTGAAACTTTATGTATAGCTTATGTAACAGTGTGTAATAAGAAATTACTTATTCAGTGTAAATAAAGAAAAAAAACTTGCTTCTGACCACTTTGTATTTGATGGCAAAAATATCTGATGGATTTAGAGCTGTTTTTTGCAATTTATAGACCAGTACTAAAATCTTGTCCACTATAGTGAGAACTGGCCATAATTCTCCTTACTCAGTGCAAGAAATAATAGCATATGTCCATAATTCAGAAACTGCGAACTCCAGAGATGGTGGAGAAGGTGCTCTCGTCGTGTCCAATTGCTCGTAGTGATCCATCAGCTCTCTCCATGCTTCAAGACCCTGAGCTGTTTATGGGACTCACCAATCCAGATAACTTAAGCAAGTAAGTGGTAGTGAGAAGTCATATGAAGTGAATTTTACAGTGATATAGTTGTTATTGATGCTGGATTATATATCCTCTTTTAAAGGACATAGCCATATGATGTGATTCTGTATTCTGGCATGTCAGTAGACTACAGCTATTATGGGTGTATTTATTCTATATTTTATTTGCAGTCTAAAAGAAACAAAGAAAGAAAATCATTGAACTTCATTAACCATTGAATATATTTAGTTTATATGTATACTAAAAAGCACAACAAATCAAGTAACAGGATAAAAAATCTATTATCTCTACATGAAAAGGGTCGTAGATAGTAATCCTGCGGTGGGAAGGGTGGCAGAGTATGTGACATCTCTCATGACGTCTGACACCACTTCGCCTCGACGGTCACATCATGTCTCGTACTCTATGGATGCTCTCTCTGATGACGAGGAAATGGATGCTGAGCAGGTTTGATTATTAATGTTAATGTTGGTATTGTTAGGTATTTTCTGATCCTTTTTTAGAATTTTGTTTTAGAATATTCCTCCTCCTCCTCATTCTCTTCCATATCTTCATCCTGGTCCTGCTCGTGATCTTCATCGTCCCCCTTGCCTTTATCGACATCCTTGTCATGAACCTCATTCTCTCCCTCTCCCTCTCCCTCTCCCTCTCCCTCTCCCTCTCCCTCTCCCTCTCCCTCTCCCTCTCCCTCTCCCTCTCCCTCTCCCTCTCCCTCTCCCTCTCCCTCTCCCTCTCCGTCTCCCTCTCCCTCTCCCTCTTCTTCTCTCCCTCTCTCTCTCTCTCTCTCTCTCTCTCTCTCTCTCTCTCTCTCTCTCCCTCTCCCTCTCCCTCTCCCTCTCCCTCTCCCTCTCCCTCTCCCTCCCTGTTATATATTCTTTGTATTCTAATTTATAGAAGCAGCTTTAATGAGATATTCATAATAAGTGAACTATAAAAGCATTTGTACAAGACACCTGTTTTTTTTATTCCCTTTTACACAGTCTGCTTTGTATGAGTAATTAACAGCAAATAGTTTTTTTCAGATACTTTCAGTGATTAAACTTTTTTATTTACTTTCAGTCCGGAGACTCAGCAGGTGGCAGTCGCAACAGTGGGTCAGTGGCCTTCCAGCCTATTACACCAGCACAGTTAGCAGCAGCTCTTGCCAGTGCTACAGGTAAGCGAAAGGGAGAGAGAAAGAGAATAGAGGAGAAAAGGGAAGACGGATTTGGAGAGGGAGAGGGATGGGGATTGGGAAAGAAAGAAGGGTTTGAAATGTTGAGGAAGGATGGAAAGGAGAGCAAGAAGGCAATGGAGCGAGAGCAAGAGTAGGAGAAGGAGAAATGAAGAAGTAAGACCGTAAATACCAGGTCGTCAGGATGTGAAACTGATGGAGATTGATTAATGGTGTGAGTGGTATTAGAAAGGTGTTTTAAAGATTCAAAACAATCTTATGGTTTTGGGGTTTGAAATAGATAAATGTTGATTCACACATTGCCAAGCATTCATTTTGGCTATGGCTGATTTTAGTGTTAATCCCTAGTTTTATGAATTGGTATAAGGATTATATCTGATAAATGTTCAAAGATATTATTAAAATTTTGTTGTTAGACCTGATTAATTAGACTTTCAGGTTTGCTTTTTAATTTCACTAGAAAGTGTCTCCTCTTACATTTGAAAACTAATTTTAAAACTATGTGTCTGTGTTTTTAAAAATTTCTGTCATAAATATTTGCTATTTTGTGAATTAGTATTGGTATTGTTTTTCCATTTTTATCCCTGTTTAAACCATTTCTCGTGTGGATTTACATTGTCAATAGTATTTCTTAAATCAGAATTTAGAATACAAGTGATAATATCTATTTTAAAAGTTACTTCCAAAAGTTACTTCCAGTATCTGTAAGTTTAGGAGAGTTTGTTTTGCAGTTTGGCTGTAAATGTTAAAGTTACAACTGATATGGAAATGAAAATTGTAAGGTCTCTTAGAATATGCAAATGGAATATTATATTAAATGGGATGCATAACTTTCATAATTCTGATTTTTTTTTTTTGCAAGTTGGAGGTAATAGGTTGATATTGTAGAAATAAGGGTAGGATTCAACTGATTCAAACTTTTTGACCATGTAGAACAGCAGTCGTAGATAGTTAAGGTATAATCCCCTTCACTTCCAAATTTACCTCAAATTTGGTCTGTGTATGAACTGCTAGTTACAAAAATTATGTTTGAAAGATGTGTTTCACTATGTGTATAGGCATGCACCCTATTTGTATTTGTGTGTGATTTGGATAGAAAACTTGAAGCTAGCAGTACATAAATGGGTAACTTGGTGAACTTGGAAGTGGAGGAGACTGTACAAGGTTTCCAGTATCGTCAATTTGATCTCCAATGTTACGAGAAGGAAGATATGAGAAGGAGCCCCGTTGAAGGACTTTTTTCGGGTATTTTAGAAAGTAGGAGATGGTATAACTAGTTTTACAGCCCTCGTTTTAGATCACCAATGTAGGAGAGATTCAACGTGCTTTGAAGCTTTTATATATATTTTTATATTCCTCATTAACTAGTTAATTTCATGTCATGTTTATGTAGAATTACAATTAATCCGCCAGTCTTAATGATATTGTGCATGGTTATTACTTCACAGTAATCAGAGAATAATATCCTTTGCATAATGGTATCCTAGAAGATACCAGTCCCCCCCCACCCCCTTCTCTCCTTATTCATTGTAGTCATGTTGTGAAACACTGTAAAAAGTCTCTAAGTAACTCAAATTAGTTGTGGTTTTAGAAAAGTAGATACTTTCTTTTTTTGTCGTTCTTTCCTCTGTGAAAACCCTTCCCCGGAGTACTTCACTTATTGCTAATGCTGATGAAAAATGCCTTGAAGAAAAAGTGACTCTTGTTGAACATTCCTTAAACAACCAGAATAGGATGGAATTCAAATGGACGGTGTTCCAGCATTTTTATTCTATATCATTTCACATTATATGATAAATTATTCCACAAAGTAGGATATAGAAAACATATCACTTTTTTGATTCTCATTAAAGTTGAGTTTGAATTCAATATTTCTTTTAAAGGTTCCATTACCACTGACTCGAAATATTTTTAGGGGATGAGTAGTAAAAGGAAAGTTTGGAAAAAAATGAGGAATAGTACTATGAAAACAAAGCATAAAAAAGGAAAATAGCTTAAGAGATCAGAATTGAAAGAGACTGAGATATTCTAAGAAACAGAATAGGCATCCCTTGCTATATCATCAGGATGTGTCCTTCAAAAATTGATCTTAAATTGTGACCTCATTATAGCATAGGTTTAATGTGGGTGTTTTTGGCCACTCAAACACAGTAAAGAATCACTTGTACTGAAGCAGCTCAGCTTACTCAAGAACACATATTTGTAATAGATATATAACTCATTGGATGTGGGTGACTGGCTGCTTGCACATGGCCCAAAATTAGGGCATGAGGCTTACTAGAGTGGTGGCGTTTAGGGGTGTGGCTTGTAGACCTGGCCCACATGTACACTCGTGTGCAGTGACAAGACTTCTTGCCTCCCCCCTTTTTCTGTGTATATATATATTTTTTTGCTATTTGCCAAGGTCTGTATCAATTGATGTGCTGTATCAAAACGGTAATAGACAGTTGTTGCACAGACTTCATATCATCTCTCTAGGTAGTCAATAACTGTAATAACCATAACAATGAGTAGCATTTTGTTGTCATTCTTTAAATATTTTCATAATATTAAATTTTCTGTAATACACCCTTGTTGCAAGTCACTGTGGGCAGGTATAGGATCCTGAGCTGGAACTCTTTCAGTCATGGCTCACGGATGACATATTCGAGGCGTGTATGGTTGGATATATTCCCTTTCAAAATACCCACTAAATCTAATTACCCTGCAAGAGCTTTGTGCATTCATAGCAAGTCATTTCAATCACTCTAGCTTTCAGATGAATTTCTGTCACCCTAGCCCTCAGCCAAATTTTTTTTATGACATCCACATCACCCAACTCTCAGCTAGATTCTTTTTATGACAACATATTCACATCAGCCAAATTTTTCCATTATGTGATAGTAATGTATCTCAGATCCAATGGGTCTAGCAAATATAAGTCAAGTATTTATAGGCAAGGAAATGTAAGTGAAAAGAATAGAAAGAGGAACCTAAAGAGAGAAATGGCTGACCTAAGCCTTGCACCATAAGGCCTTTCCTTTGCCTTGTGAAAAGGCCACTGGAAGATTCACTTCCACTGTGCGTAGAGACCATTTTTACGAATAGCAAGACACTGCCCAATTTGAATGCAGATAGTTGTGGCCAGCATAACACATGTTTCTTGTGCAGTATAATGGTTATGGGACTGTAGATAGTATAGTCAGCCTTGAGGAATGTGGATAGGTTTTATCGATTGGTTATATAGCAATGGATGCCTTTCATAAGGAACAAATCAGAGGATGTCTTAAAGAATAGTTCAGAAGACAGTATTCAGAATTTTTTATAATACAGTAATAATGGTAATATGTTAATGATACTAATAATAATTATAATGATTATAATTATGGTAATGATGATAATAAAAATAATTATAATAATTATGATGATAATGAAAATAATTATAATAATTATGATGATAATGAAAATAATTATAATTATGATGATAATGAAAATAATTATAATAATTATGATGATGATGATGGTGATAAGTGATGATTTAATTAACAACAGCAATTATAACTACAGTAAAAGTACTTTTTATAGTATCTTCTTTTTTTAAATTCATGGCTAAACAGTACTATTACTATGTTACTATTTTTTGTCCATTGTTTTCTTTGCTCAGTTACCAATGATTCTTTAAAGTTACTTAATTTCAGACTAAATTTGTCAGTTATCTTAGGAATATTGTTATTATTTGATCATCATCATCATCATCATATCATTATCATCATCATCATTATCATCATCATCATCATCATCATCATCATATCATTATCATTATCATCATCATCATCATATCATTATCATCATCATCATTATCATCATCATCATCATCATCATCATCATATCATTATCATCATCATCATTATCATCATCATCATCATCATCATCATCATCATCATATCATTATCATCATCATCATCATCATCATCATCATCATCATCATCATCATCATTATCATCATCATCATCATTATTCATCATCATCATTATTCATCATCATCATCATCATCATCATCATTATCATCATCATCATCATCATTATCATCATCATCATCATCATTATCATCATCATCATCATCATTATCATCATCATCATCATCATTATTCATCATCATCATTATTCATCATCATCATCATTATTCATCATCAATCATCATTATCATCATCATCATCATCATTATCATCATCATCATCATCATTATTCATCATCATCATTATTCATCATCATCATCATTATTCATCATCAATCATCATCATCATCATCATCATCATCCATATCCATCATCACTGTTATTATTATTGTTATCGTCATCGTTATCATTATTATTATTGTTATCATCATCATTACTATTATTTTTATTATTATTATTATCATAACTATTTTTATTATTTCTATTATTATTATTACTATTTTTATTATTACTATTATTATTATTACTATTATTATTATTGTTATCATTATCATCATTATTGTTATCATCATCATCATCATCATCATATCAGTATCATTATCAATCATTATCATTATCATTTTCATTAACATTATTATCATTATTATTATTATTATTATTATTATTATTATTATTATTATTAATTTTATTATCATTATTATATCCTGATTTTCAATATTGTTAATTACAAATTATTATTATATTTTTGAAAGAATATTTTATTTAGAAGTTCACAAGAGCTTGTAAAGAAAAGAAAAAAATAAGCAGTCATTACATAAAGAAAAAAAAGTCAGTGCATTAAATTGTCACTTATACAAGAAAAATATAAAATGAAAAGAAAACAACAAAAAACAAATGAATCAAGTCGAGATGACTGTGGAATG
>NC_091570.1:39946046-39956046 GCF_042767895.1 Penaeus vannamei
TTATATGCTTTAAGTCCAGAACACACAATAAACAATAAATAACAATAACTGAACTTAAATTCCAGAAGAGAGAGACCTTTACAGGAATCTCCCATATAATACATAACTTCATAAATATATTTGTTCTTTTTCAACTAAATCACCTGGTGAGTAAAATTCCCTGATAAATACACTACCTGGTGGTCTAACACCATGAGAATATTGCTTAGTAACCAAAATTTGGTGATTGAACTACCCGTTTGGCTAAAGACATCTTGAGAGGAAAAACCATGAGAGGAAAAACCATAATCAGGTGATGAGGAAATGATAACCAAGTATATCAACATGCAAAGAAGTCACCTGGTCAGTAATCCAACAGGCAAGTAGTTATATTGAGGAGAAGCAACTAAGGGAGAGAGAAAGGGCTGGTGTGAAAGATATCTTTGAAAAAGAGAGAGAAAAAAACTAAATGATACACAAGTGAAAGTGATATATATTTTTTTCTATGCAGATCATTCTTTGCTGTCAATTTGAAGTTGGAGAAATTACAAGCTTCAACAATTTTTGTCATACTAGTGCAGTATTTATGTATATTTGCAGGCTATGCTTAAATGTTCATCTTTTCTGATTTTATTTATTTTCTGTGGTGGAGCAGAAACAAACTTGGTATAGAGGAATCCAGTTCCTATCATAGGTAATACATCTTTAGATTATTTTGACTTTTCATCAGGGGGAAGAAATATAAAATATCTGTACGCAATTGTTCTCATTCTGTTGTTCATGAAGGTCTACATCATTTTCATAATATTCTTTTCCAGAAATGTTTCAAAATACATAAGTAGAGCAAGAGGACTCAAAATCCATGGTTCTTTTTTTCATATGCTTTATATACCACTAAAATATAGAAATAGCAAAATATCCCAGTATCTTTTCTTTTACATAAAATGAAATATACACTGTACTGAACCATACATACACAGAGCTTTCTGAATGCATTTAACATACATGACATTTAAAACCTTTAAATAAAAAAATGATAGATTAAAGTAATGAGGTATTTGATGGAGGTAACAGAAAATAATGTATCATTCAACAATGGTAGACTTAAGTACTTCAATAAATATTGTAAGCACAGATATATGAACATGATTAAAAGTTAATACTGTTAAAACAAGCCTGAAAAGTGATTATGATGATGCTCCACAAAAATATCTTATATATTAGGTATATGTTGATACTGATAATGGTATAAGTAGAAAGGGGTACTTCATGTTATATTAAGTTACTGGTATGTATAAAGGGTATATCATTATCTTAACTCCACACCCGAGAACATGCCAATTCACAGCCCAATGAAGACATTTTATTTCTAAAATTGTATTACAAGTATGAAAACATTTCTCAGTGGTATACAGAAAGCACAGATTATGGGGAAATATGAGAGAGCAATTCTTAGTCTACTAAAAACTACTTTCCTACAAAAAAAAGTACACTATTATGCTATGAAAAACGCTTTTTTAAATATTTTTTTCGCCCTTTTTTCCACCAATTTTTATAGAAGCCTTTGAAATTTTCTATGATGTCTTAAAGTCTTTTCATCTCTCTGTCTTTTTCTTGACTTTGTTTAACAATGTCTTTTTTTCTTCTTCCTTTCTTTCCTTGTAGTGTCTATTACTTTTGTCAATCTTTATAGCACCCATTCTCTTTGTTTCTAACATTTCTTGTCTTTATGATAGCTACCTCTTCCACTATTATGACAAGAAGTAAGAAGGCTCTTTTCAGAATTTCTTCCCAATTTTTTTCTCCTCTTTTATCAACAGCTGGCTCAAACTTCAAAATTTCCCCTCCTTGCATTTCTTTTCGTTCTTAGTCCTCATAATACCTCTTCTTCATGGTTCTATATTTCCTGAGCATGTACAGCGCCTCGATCTCCTTGATGACGAATTCTCCACGACCAATAAGGACCTTGATCTGCTCGGGGTCGGTGACCTCTCGGTTCTTCATGAAAGCTCTCTTGAGCTTCTCGCGGAAATACTCATACCCCATGGGGTACTCGCGGCCAAGGTAGAGAAGCTGCAATTTTATACACACATACACTATATTAGATGTAACATATAAATTATGCTAAACTGGCATGGCTTTAAATTTCATGCAACTTTTCAAGTGTGTTGGGTAATTTCACTTAACTCAATACTGGAAAGATTTTGATGTAGAGAGCAAATTATCAAATCTGCAAATACTTTCTAATCAAGTTTATTCTTATTCATCAATTTCTTTTTCCTTTTATTATTATTATTAAAATTTTCAATACAATCTTCAACTTAGAAAAGAAAATGGATCCTGTCATTCCATCTTAACCTAATGCCCATGGGAGAAGTATTGTTTTGTTAAATGTTTCTGTACATAGCTACAACGGAGTCAATTTGTACATCTTGTGAGCACACCTTTCCTTGAAATAACAGGAAAATGCTTTTTTTTAATTTTTTTTTTTTTTTACTAATGCTATGAATATCAACACTGTTATTTTTGTTATAAACATTATAATTACTATATTATTATTGACATTACTAACTTCATTATTAAATACTAAATTTTTTTATAAAAAATTTAGGAAATGGGTTAACAGGTAAGACAGGTAGTTCTTGTAACTGGCTCATTGGTGCTTTACCACGTGTGGAGCCATCTATATGTAAAAACTATTACTAAATTAAGCACACAGTAGGCATGGCATGTACATGCCATCCCCTGCGGCAAGTGGTTAATAGCTAAAATTGAATAAAAATATTTCAATTTAATTAACTAGTTATCTACGAACAAAATGAAAATTATGCAGAAACCATTACATATGCAAGTCCTTTCCATGAATGATTTTACTTACTTGATTTTAAGAGTAACAAAATACAGAAACGTATAATTATTTAGAAGACAAAAAGACAAGAGAAAGAAAAAAAGATAAATCAAAGTAATCATAGACATTATGACTCCTTTATGCTGTGTAGGAGCAAATGATGACTGACTTTAAGATTTAAGTTATTTTGAAGTAATGGTACATGAGTACATGATGCTTTGTTGTTGAAAAACATATTATGAATAACTTCTGTATTCAGTATGTTATACTGAAATATACTTACATTTTTATACAGTTGGATAACCTGTGATCTTTGTGCCATGATGACGGCTTATGAAAATTTCTGTAAAGAAAAATATCTTAGTATACATTCCAGTTCTTCTTTTACAACAAAACAGATCTACAAAAAAGCATAAGAAAAAGATGAAGACTGACTGATATACTTAAGAAAAATCAGAAGAAAAAGAAAAAGTGAAACATTTACATACACAAACACACACACACACACACACACACACACACACACACACACACACACACACACACACACACACCCACACGCACATACACACACACACACAAAAAAAAGCTTTAAGTTTAGAAATACTGTTGTTGCAGTTATATAACTAATACAAACATATATGAAATAACGAAATGAGTTGAGAATAAGATAAGAATAAGCAGCAAAGATGAAAGAAACACAGAAAAGAATTCACACCAATAGGAAAAGTTTGAAAATATGTTCCCTATGACCTATGAACTACTTATCTCTTATCTGTACTACCACTAACAAACAATATAGTAGCATTGCACAACAATTAAAACATATAACTCTGAAAGTATCTATTCCCGATATCAATAAAACAGTAAAGCACAAAAAATACAAATAACAAGTTATTTGAAATCTTCACATTATCTAGAAATGATAAATTGATAAATAAACAAAAATAACACCAACTAAGAGTCCGTGACACATCTTCAGAGAATTTCCACTCACGCAACTTTGTGCTTGACAGACACAATCGATAAGATCAAGTACTGCAGTAGGTGATGTAATGACCTCAAAAGAATCAAAAGTTACGTAAATCTAACATCAGAATACAGGCTTTTAATCCTTTAAATTGCTAAAACAGAATCAACAAAAGGAATAACTTTTGCTCCAATTATGAACCCGGCACTTCATGATGCAATGCTTCCAAGAACCACATGATGAAATACAACGATGAAAAATTATTTAAAACCATGAGCGTAAAATTCTCAAAACGCCCTTAATCCCAAATAAAACCCGAGAAGAGTGATTTTCCTCCTTGAAATACGGTCATTCCTCACCACGTGATCCTAAGCGTCCATCCAATGACCTTTCCAGGGTGACCTTCCTGCCTGACTGCTTGCCTGACTGTCCTTCTCTGCGCCTGACTCCTCTCACGTCATGCAGTCTCTCTCTTTTGTTTTTGTTATTGTTTGGAACAGCTGATTCTCGGCGCCGCGCTGACATCTAGCGGCGCCGGCGCGAACTAGCGGTTGCTATGGAAATCGCGACGCTATCTTGTGTTTCTGAGGAAGACGGCTCAAGGAGACATTTCGTTCTGGGGAGAATTTTCTAGTTTTCTGGAAAAGGAGAAATAATTGGCTGGTCATTTTCATAACATGCCTCCGAAGGTAAGCGGCAATGTGGTCAACACCATGCATTAGGGTGTACTTGGACTGCATGCGGTGTCAGCCATGTATTAAGACATATCTCTTTAAGCACTGACATACGCACAAACACTAGCATACATGAATTCATGTCCCTAAGTATGTTTATATAATAGCATATTCAGCAATTACGCGTATGTATATTTATGTATAATCGCTTATGACTTTGATTATTTTGTACGCAAGTATACATGCATGCAACTGTGCTTTTGTCGATTAACGTACGTCAATCGACAGTGCATGTGCTATTGTGTATGTTTCATGCATGCATCTTTCCATGTGTGTATGCATTATATATGTACATACATGCACATCAAAATGAAATAGTCACGATAGGAAGAGAACTGTGCATTCGACTAAATATGCTTCATTCTAACCAGGTGCACACGTTACTTTGTTGGTATTTTGTTCATCAAAATACATATACAGACACACAGACATCTAGACAGACGAATAGTCACACATTCATATAAAAAGACACACACACACACACACACACACACACACAGCGTGACCATATCATTTTTCATTTGCTTGTTTGTCAGTGCACTGAAGCATTCAACCCTTTTCACCAGAAGAGAGTTTATGCCGATAACAAATTTACGAACCACCCAAACACTCTCTCTCTCTCTCCCTCTTTCTTTATCTATCTATCTTTCTGTGTCTATCTGTATGTCTCTCTCTCTCTCTCTCTCTGATGATGAAACTATAGGAGCAAGTACTGTGGTGTTTCCTAATTGTATCGGATCAGTTTTCTTCTGCTTCTTCTTCCACCGGATTCGTGCCAACTCCGTAGTGAAAATGACGTCATGGGACATCATGATCGCTGCGCATGCCAAAGGCTGTCTATCTTTATCTTACCTTATCGAATGCGGGCCAACACATGGCACTGAACGCCTTTCAATTAGCTCGCGTAACAAGATAGGTTATTAAGTTTGTTCATGTGACAAAAGTAATTGAGAATAGCCATTTCTAAGATGTTTTAATTTTTAAAAGCACTGTTCGGTGTTGTTACTACTGGTTTCCGTTCACCTGATTGAAATAGCAATATGTTTCACGGCGTTAGAGTCTAATAAAATACATGTCCTCCATTCCATTATGTAAATATTAAACATTGGCATTGCATTGGTATTATACTGAATTTTGATAGAGATTTTTTCACTGGAAAGATATATGTGCAGGTATACAGATTTACGGAGCAGATTATTGCAGATTAATGAAGTAACATTATAAAGGTCATCCAATTACATTTTCTGAAGATCGTAAGCACTCTCTCTCTCTCCCATTCCCTTGTTCTCTCTCTCTCTCTATCTCGCTCCCACTCTCTTGTTCTCTCTCTCTCTCTCTCCCATTCTCTTGTGTTCTCTCTCTCTCTCCCCCATTCTCTTGTGTTCTCTCTCTCTCTCTCCCATTCTCTTGTTCTCTCTCTCTCTCTCCCTCTCCCATTCTCTTGTTTTCCCTCTCTCTCTCCCATTCTCTTGTGTTCTCTCTCTCTCTCCCCCATTCTCTTGTTCTCTCTCTCTCTCTCTCTCCCATTCTCTTGTACTCTCTCTCTCTCTCCCTCCCATTCTCTTTTTCTCTCTCTCTCTCCCAATCTTTTTTTCTCTCTCTCTCTCCCAATCTCTTGTGTTCTCTCTCTCTCTCCCCCATTCTCTTTTTCTCTCTCTCTCTCCCATTCTCTTGTCTTTTTTTCTCTCTCTCCCATTCTCTTGTCTTTTTTTTCTCTCTCTCTCCCATTCTCTTGTCTTTTTTTCTCTCTCTCTCCCATTCTCTTGTCTTTTTTTCTCTCTCTCTCCCATTCTCTTGTCTTTTTTTTCTCTCTCTCTCTCTCTCCCATTCTCTTGTTTCTCTCTCTCTCTCCCTCTCTCTCTCTCTCTCTCTCTCTCTCTCTCTCTTTCTCTCTCTCTCTCTCTCTCTCTCTCTCTCTCTTTCTTTCTCTCTCTCTCTCTCTCTCTCTCTCTCTCTCTCTCTCTCTCTCTCTCTCTCTCTCTCTCTCTCTCTCTCTCTAGCACACACTCATAACTTATGTGCACAAATGTACTACGTACTACAAAAATTGAATTTCAATGCCCTATGCTATGCACCATGTCTTTTGCACGGGGTTGAATATGATTTATTACATCTGTAGACATAATGTACAGATATATAATATTTCTGGATATATAGTGGATATGAAAATTAACTCTGTGACCAATATGAAATATGAATTAGATATCTTGCATATGAAAAGGTGTATGAAGAGTGTAGTGTGCATGATGCTATGTATGTATGCAGGGTTTACGAATATTCGTCAGTGCATAACATCATGAAAAAAAAGATCATATGCATGGTATTAGATGTCTATTAACAGGTTTCAACATATATCTTATTAGTGCACAACCCTGTAGGGCTAATGTAAATGCATGGTGTAACGCGGATGCAAAAGTTTTTTATATATCTATTTTTTCGTTGTTATTCATACGTTTTGCAAACATTAGATTTACAATCTTGCCTTTATCTGTGACTGTAATCGTCTGTGCTGTTTATCTTTTATTGTATTTGCTCCATTTCTATCTATACTGCTTTTCTTCATAATTGCTTTCAAAGACACGGCTAGCGGTTTTAATCAATGGATTTATTTTGGCAGAAAGATCATTGCTTAGTCAGCTTTATGTGTTGTCCTTTCACAGCCGTTGTTGAGATGCTTATGTCACTCTCTATGTCACATTTGCACCGTCTATGCTTACAAATTTACCAAAATTATCCATTCCAGCGACATATGACACCTCAGGAATATTTCAGGTACGTATATATATATAAAACGTCTGACGTCATTGGTCTTGATTTTTGCACTGTCATGTCTGATAACTTTCATGTAAGAGTGAGCATCGAAGTGCATGTCTGAAGGCATTTCTGACATGTCATGACTTCCGTGGGCGGGGATGGCATGCGATTTTGAGAGATGAGTGCATGGGAATATAATGGCATACACTGCATTTTTACGAGTTAAATGAGACGTAAGTCCGGGGACCTACACGCACATATACGCTAATGCACACGTACAATCGTACACACACACACATCACACACTCACACACATGCACATACACACTCGCACACGCACTCACACATCACACACACACACACACTCACACACACAAACACACACACACACACACCACACATCACACACACACACACATCACACACACACACACACACACAACACACACACACACATCACACACACACTCACACACATGCACATACACACTCGCACACATGTAAGCATACACTAGTATACGCATGTCAGTAATACCATGGATAGATAATGTCATTGTTTTAATGCATCAAAAATAAAGTAAAAAACAGACAACATTTCTCAACGGACGTGTCTCTACGCCCAGACCGCACGCGACAAGTAATTTCTATGATTGTGAAACCATTTTTGTATGATTAACCCTCGAGATTCTCCCAGTCTCACTCTAAATATCTAAATAAAATGTCCAAATTCTGCCAAAGATTTTCACAGCCTGTGCGAGGCAACAAACTCTAGTCGCGTTTTCTACAACCTGCGACTTGCATGGGTAACTAAAGTAAGAAGCAAACAAACATTTATCGCACTGTAGCTTTACTCCTCACACGGTGGAGTGAAGGTAAACCAACTCACGTTACAGCAACAGGGCGGGACGAGGAAGCTCAGCAAAGAGGAGAGAGAGAAATTACGTCGATTAGAACAAGAGAGACGACAGAGAGAAGCAGAGGAGGCCAAGTAGGTAGAGAGGGAGACAGGAAGATAATGAAAACGGGATTTTATTTTAGGTTTTAGTTTATTTATCTGTTTTCTGTCACGGCGCCTGGCGTTTTCTTGGGGGAGAAGGTACGGTAGGTGGCTGTGTTCAAGTTTGGATTTATGAACAGAAAATCATAGAATTACTGCCAATACACCATTTTGATTTCAGAGAGAGAGAAAAAAAAAAATCCATGCCAAACGCAACGAATTTCTAATCTCTCTCTGTCTCCTTCTCCCTCCCTCCCCTCTCCTCCCCCCAAAAAAGGATCCGCGAGGCCGAGGAGGAGGAGGCCCGGAAGCAGAAGGAGGCGCAGGAGGCGGCGCGGCGGGAGGAGCAGCGGCGGGAGCAGAAGCGCCAGAGGAAGGAGCAGCTGCGAACCACGGGGGCTCTGCTGCAGGAGCTCGACCAGACGATGGAGCTCACCAGGGACAGGATCATGGAGGAGGAGGAGGTGGGTGGAGGGAGTGGGAAGAGGGAGGGCAGGAGGAGGAGGAGGAAGAAGAAGAAGGGGAAAACGAAGAAGAGGAGGAAGAAGAGGAAGAGGAGGAGGAATAAGAAGGGGAAAAAGAAGAAGAGGAGGAGGAGGAGGAAGAAGAAGAAGGGGAAAAAGAAGAAGAAGAAGGGGGAAAAGAAGAAGAAGAGGAGGAGGAGGAGGATGAAGGAGAGGAGGAGGAGGAGTAGGAGATGGGAGGGGGAGGTGGAGGAGGAGGAGGAGGAAATGAAGGGTGGAGGAGAAAGAGTTGGAGGAAGAAGTGAATGGAAAGGAGCCAGATTGAAGGCATAGAAGGGAAGGTGGATAAATGGAGGAAGAAGAAGAGAAGGGGCTGAAGAGAAAAATGAAGAAGTAGCTAGGGAAGAAAGAGTAGGAAGTAGAAGGATAGAGGGGTCAGAGGAGGCAGGGGGAGTGGGGGAGAGGAGGCAGGGGGAGTGGGGGAGAGGAGGCAGCGGCAGTGGGGGTGAGGGGACACGGGGGGAGAGGGGTCAGGGAGGGCAGGGGTAGGAGAGGGGCAGAAGGCGGTGATCATGAAAGTGAAAATGACAAAAATACCAACATCAACATCAAGGAATTACCAATACTACCTGCATTACCCCCCCCTTGAAAAAAAGAAAAAAAAGAAAGAAAAAAAAGAAAATGATGTATTCGTTTTTAACCTTCCACAGCCATTAACGTAAGCTATCACATACACCCATTTTCTCAATATAATTAACAATGCTAGTACCAAGAGAGTAAAAGAAGAAGAAGAAAAAAACACCATTTAGAACTAAATTAATTTCCTCCACATTCGCTCATGGCTGCCCACAACTGCCTTGTATTTGCAGTAATTTTCACACAACATTGCCAGTGCTAAAACCAACCCTCACTTAAATCACCAAAAAATAACCCCTCGATTATTTAATTAATTAATCAATTAACTAAATTATTTAATTAATTAATCAAAAATAATAATAAATAATAAAAAATAACCTTCTTCCTCCTCCCTTCGCTGATCCTCCCACGTCCCCTTGCCATGCACAGTGGGAGCGAATGATGCGATGCGACGGCCTGCCTGACCCGACCAGCGTGCCCGAGATGAACCGATACCTGAGCCTGTGGCAAGCCGACCCCGCCTCCGCCACGCTCGAGGGCGCCCTCGCCAAGACCGACCAGGTCATACACGTGAGTGACTTGGCTCTGACCTTGGGCGACCTTGGGGGGAAGGAAGCG
>NC_091570.1:39968139-39975639 GCF_042767895.1 Penaeus vannamei
TCCTAATTATTATTGTACTCGCCATCGCTACATTTAATATCGACTGTTTAGTATGTGTCTTTATCATTAATATTTTACTATCAAAATCACCTTTCCATCTGATTACTGTTCTCTTATTATCAGAATGGTAATAACAACCATAATAATAATTATTCTCTCTCTCTCTCTCTCTCTCTCTCTCTCTCTCTCTCTCTCTCTCTCTCTCTCTCTTTCTCTCTCTCTCCCTCCCTCTCCCTTTCTCTCTCTCTCTCTCCCTCCCTCCCTCTCCCCCTCTCTCTCTCTCTTCCTGCTTTTGCCTCTCAATCTCTATTTCCACCTCAGTCATACATTGTGGGTGGGGGAGTATTAGGATCCGTGGGAGTTTTACACCGTTTTAGAGGTGAATAGTGTTCACTGAGACAAATCTAGAAAAGAGTAAGAATTAGTAAGAATTAAGAACGAATCTATGATGCCAAGCTATTCGCTCTCGTCCATATTCTTTGCTTTCTTGTGGTTGTAAGTTAGCTTTACCATTAACAATATCCCTATCTTCCTCTATCCTCTATCTTCCTCTATCTTCTTCTATCTTGTAGACTATCATCACCGCAATTAAAATTACTATGACCAAAATCCTCTTCTTCCTGTCATTGTCATCCCCACGTCCTCCCCGTCGCCACAACCCGAACAACCGCCCTATAACCACCACAACCCGCCCAAGAGTCCCATCTCCTTAGCGCCTCCCCGCCCGCGCCCGCTTCTCCCGCCCGCGCCCGCTTCCCCCGCCCACCCCGTCACGTGACGCCGCCCGATTTCCCTCCTGAGGTCGTCGTCCTCGCGAGCTGGCCCACTTTGCCCCTTCCGTGATGCGTCCTTGGGCGGGAAGTCTTTCGGCGGGAAGTATGGGCGGGGGCGAGGGCGTGGGCGTGGCTGGTGGCTGTTGTGCGTTTGGGGAAGGGTTGTATGGGCGGTGGCGAGGGCGGGGGCGAGGGCGAGGGCGTGGCTGGTGGTTATCGTGCGTCTGGGGAAGGGTTGTGTGGGCGGGGGCGAGGGCGGGGCTGGTGGTTATCGTGCGTCTGGGGAAGGGTTGTGTGGGCGGGGGCGAGGGCGGGGCTGGTGAGGATGACAGTGATTTTGATAAGCAGACGGAAGGTAGTGACAGGGGTGATGATGGGAATAGTGATAATATTGATAACGATGCTTGCAATAATGATAAATGTTAACTACAACATTGATAAAGATGTTAAGACACACACTCGAAAACCATAAGTATTAAGAATAAAGAGAAGAACTGTTAACAATATTATCAATGCCATGATATACATTTACATTTGTTATTAATGATAATGTTACTATTTCCATTATCATTATCATAATTAGCACTACCATTTGTCTATTAATCAAAATTACTATTGCCATTATTGCCGTCATCACCATCATCGCCAACCATATAGCAATTATCTATTTGTATATCTATTTTGGTTATTGCAATGTCTGATGAGGAACTTGAGTTTCTGTTTTGGCTGTATTTTCGCACGCACACACACACACACACACACACACACACACACACACACACACACACACACACACACACACACACACACACACACACACACACACACACACACACATATATATATATATATAATTCTTATTTTCCAACAATAGATCAAATTCCTATTATTTTAGATCATATATTTTTTTCATGAAATATATATTTTTTCACGCCCGTTTTCCTGTACATTCCCTCCCATCCTCCACCTACATCTAAACCTATTCAGTTGCTCAGTTGACTGTTTAATTTCGGTTATCAATTCAGTTTATTTCGACTGTCTTTTCACTCACTGTTTAGCTTGTTTATTTACCTCTCATCTGTTTTCACTGTTTTTCATTTCCTACTGTATATGACAAGCCTGAAGACATTTCTTATATGATTTATTTATCATTCATCTATATTTGTATATATATCTATATTTATTTAAATATCTATTCATATGAATATTTATATATTTGCCTGTGCATCTATTTCTTTACATATCTGTCAGTTATCTTTTTTGTATTCTATTATCTTTTATCAGCCACATAGTCATTTCTTTTTCATCTTTTACTACTTCCATTTGTGTTTCCTTTTAAAGTGTCTTTTCCACTGCTGAATTCTAATCCGCATTTGTCTTCCATAAACCTTATCTTTAGCCATTTCTCTCTTTCTCTCTTTCAACTATGATAATCTGATTGCTCCTTTACCTATTTTCAAATTGTGTTATTATCAAATTATCTCATTGTATCTAATGAGTCAAGCACTCCTTATCCACATTTTGCTATTTTCCACATTCGTTCTTTCCGTTTGTCTTTTTTCTCTTTTTTCTATTCAAAATCTTATTTTTCCTTTCCTTTACACTCCTCAATTTCTTAAAGATCATTCAAATCATGTTCAGCTCATTATAAAGGTAATTATATTTTTAATTACCCCTAATAGCACTGTAAATGCCAACATTATTGTTGCGAGTATAGTATTATTATCATTATTATTATTATTATCATTATTATTATCATTATGATTATTATAATCATCCTTGCTATTATTACTATTCTCCTTCTTATCATTATCGTTATCATCGTTATCATTAGCTTTATTATCATCATTGTATTATTATCATTAGCATTAATATTGTTAACATATTTATCATCATCATTTTTATTACTATTGTTACTATTATTGTTAGTATAATAATTATCATTATTACTGTGATCATTATTATTCGTTTTATTATTATCATTAGCGTCATTATCATAATTATCATCATCATTATTATCCTCCTCATTGTTATCATTGTTATTGTTATTATAATCATCATTATCATTCTTCTTCTTATCATTATTATGATTGTTATTATCATTATTGTTATTATTATTATTAGTGTTATTATTATTGTCTTTATTATTATATAATTTATGATTATTGTCATTATCCTTATTATCATAATAATAATAATGATAATAATAATAATAATAATAATAATAATAATAATAATAATAATAATAATAATAATTATTATTATTATTGTCATTATTATTATTATTATTATTACTATTATTGTTATTATTATTATTATTATTTTATCATCATCACCATTATCGTCATTCTTATTATTCGTTTTACCATTATCATTATTATTAATATTATCATTATGATTAATAATATTGTATCATCGTTACAATTGGTGTCATTATTTCCATTATCATCACTATTATTGCCATCAAGATGTCTATTTACTTTCTTCTTCCTAATTTGCCTTGTCACTTCTGATAACTTTGCTAATCTGATTCTATTCATCATAACTTTTGATTTTGTTATTGTTCTGCCGGTCTGATGTCGGCAACACCATCACTGATATTCTAATTATAATCCCTATGTTTTTTTATAATCAAAATCATTATTATTGTTGTAATTTGTTAGTATCGGTATTACTCACATGTTAATTACAAAGAATGTTCTTTAAAAAAAAATAAAAGAAAGAGGGAAAGAAAGAAACATTGAGAGGAAAAGAATGGAAAAAAATGAAAATAAGAAAAAAAAACAAATGCGGAAAAAATGTGAAAAAAGAAAACAAGGAAAGAAAACAAATACGGAAAACGAAAAAAACGAAGGAAAAAAACATAAACAAAAGCGAAGAGAAAAGAATTGAAAAGCAATAAAAGAGAAAAAAAGTTCGTTTCCAGCCCTTTTATCAGGGTAACTTTCCCTCTTCCCTCTTCCTTCCTGTACCTTCCATCCTCATCGTCTTATCTGCGTCCTCCTTCCTCCTCTTTCGCCGATCACCGAGCTGTGTTTGTCCACGTGGGGAGCAGATGTCTGTGTCCTGCTGAATGCACGTCTCCCTCTCGCTCTTTCTGTCTATTCTGCTTCATTTCGGTTGCTCTCTCTCTCTCTCTCTCTCTCTCTCTCTCTCTCTCTCTCTCTCTCTCTCTCTCTCTCTCTCTATCTATCTATCTTTTACTCGCTTCCTCTGTCTGTCTGTGTCTGTCTCGCTTTCAGTTTATCTTTTACTCGCTTCCTCTTGGTTGCTCTCTCTCTTTTGTCTCTCTCTCTCTCTCTCTTTCTCTCTCCCCTCTCTGTTTCTGTCTCCCTCTCCTTCAAACACCGGCGGCAAATCTCTACGACACTTGTTCAAAATTGAAAACGTGAAGCCTATTTGGTCTTGTTTTCAAGTCCTGGGTGCTGGACTCTCACGGACTCGAGACCTCGTCCTTGTGCATTGAATCTTTGCGTTGGGTCTTACCTTAAGGTCAGGGGGTTTGGTGTCACGGCAAGAGGTTCTCTTTGGGCGTCTCTGGTCTTTGGGTCTTGTCCTTTGGTCTTGCCTTGGGGCTGTTTTGTCTCAGACTTTGTCTCATGGTCTTGTCGTGGGGTCTTGTCTTGCGCTGGCATCTTGGGGTCATGCTCTTGGGACTCTTTGGGTCTCGGGGTCTTGGGGTCATGTGATTCTATAGATCTTGTCTTGGGGTCTCGGTACCTCTGAATATAGGGACACGGGAGGTCATGGGAGGTCACGGGGTGTCACGACGCCGCTTCAGAGCAAGCCCGAGCCTCGCCAGGCCTCGTCCGGTCGCTTTGGGCGAAGCAGAGGCAATTAGATCGCCAACATGTGCCCTGCGCTTAACCCTTTGGCTGGCTCGCTCTGCCGCCCGGGGACTGCGCCCTCTTTCTCTCTTTCCCCTTTTGTCCTTTGGGGCTTAAAGGGGCGTGCGGGGGCGGGGAGAGGTTTATGGGTGGGTGGCTAGGGTGTGGAAAGGGTGCGGGCGTGGCGTGTAGGGAGGGGCATCGTATGGGGGCGTGGGGAAGGGTGTGCACGTGGGTTGCGAGGAGAGGTTTAGCGGTGTGTGGGGGAGTGGGGGGGAAGGGGGTTGTGTGGAGAAGAGTGGGTGTGGAGGGAAAATTAAGGTTGGGTGTGGGGGGATGTTTGAGGGTGTGATGGATAGGGTGTGGAGAAGGAGAAGGTTCGGGACGGTGAGGCAGAGAAAGGGGAGAGGAAATGAGATTCGACGATCGGGAGGGAGGTAGATGAGGCCCGGACAGGCGCTGTGGGTGTGATAGCGGGTGGGAGGATGTGTGGGCGTGGCCAGAGCTTTCAGGGTGTGGCGTGTGGAGAGAGTTAAGGTTAGGGATGTGTGGGGTGGAAGGAAACCTCATGTGGAAGATGTGGGGCCGTTATTAAGAGTGTGGGGAAGATCTGAAGGGTGTATGAGCGAGAGATAGAGTGTGGTGTGAGAGAGGAATGAGGTGGGGAATGAGTTGAGGGTGGGCGTGGGAGTGTGGGGAGTGGGTTGAGGGTGGGTGTGGGAGTGTGGGGAGTGAGTTGAGGGTGGGCGTGGGAGTGTGGGGAGTGAGTTGAGGGTGGGCGTGGGAGTGTGGGGAGTGAGGTGAGGGTGGGTGTGAGAGTGTGGGGAATGAGGTGAGGGCGGGCGTGGGAGTGTGGGGCGCAATTGACCTGTGACTGTGATTACTCCAGCTAACGGTTCATCCTCCTCTCCAACCTCCTTCCCCCATCCCTTATTCCTCCCTCCTCCCCACCACGGAAAAAAGTAAAAAAAAAAAGTAAAAAGAAAAAAAAGGAAACCCAGCTTGTGCTATTTTTTTCATTCGTCTTATGGAGTTAGCCTTTTTGATGATATTCATGTCTTAAATTCTTAATTCCTTTGTTTATATTACACTCGTTCAGCGTATTTGTGTATGTTAGGCGAAGGCCATTGTCTTCACCGTTGCTGTTATGTAAACAAACCATCGTTATTTTCAACGCGTCGTGACGTCACCGAGACAATGACCTCTAAAGAATTATCGCTTCTAAAAATCCTCCCCATAAAAAAAAAAGATGAAGATAAAAGAAAAAAAGATGACATAAAGAAAGACTGAAAGAAGAAAACGCGCATTTTTGGACGGTTACACCAGCAATCAGACACGATCTCGGATTCAAGATCGCTGGATTCATATGGCTCGCGGATTCATCTCCTTAAAAAAACGCGTCACGGCGATCTATGCGACAACATCTCTGTGATTGCGTTAACAGAGGTTGTCTTTTTTTCCTTTTTTCGAAAGTATTGCGGTGGAATTTATATCCGAAGGTTAAATTTGAAGGCTCGACGTGGTTTTCCAATGCCACTTCACGTAGGAAAGGAAATTTAGATGTGTAGAGATAGATTAATAAGCATTTAACGTGTTGCAACATCGTGATGGGATTTCTTTTAGATACATTCGTGTTCTGAATCACCAAAAAGAAAGATTAATCATATTAAAAAAAGAAAAGAAAATAAAGTGATATGATAATTAGTTGAGCGACAAGATTCATCTCATCAAGTTTAAAAGATGTTTTCTTTAGATAAAAATTCTGTACTAATTTATACCAAATAAGTATTTTCATTTTCTAGAGATTGTTATATCTTTTTATGATTTTCTGTGTCTTCTGAAAGGCCATACGATCTTTTAACACATAAATCAAGCAAAAAACAAAATAAACAAAACAAAAAAGAAGAAGAAAACCACAACGAAGAAGAAACAGATAAAACAAAACAAAAAAGAACAAGAAAACGGCAACGAAGAAGAAACAGAAGACTATATATTAATTTTCATTCTTCTCTAGCGTCGTTTTGAATCAAAATGCGTTGCCATGGAAGGTCTTCTCAACAGACCAGCTTTATTTCAGACCTTTCGAAAGCGAAAAAAAAGTTGGTTCTGTTGACGGTGGTCACGCTAATGACACTAATGATAATGATGAGGATGATAGTGACAATGATAATGATAATAGTAATAATGATAGCGGTAACAATAACGATGATAATTATCATAATGATGACAATGATAATAATGACGATAATGATAATGGTAATACTAATAGTAATAATGATAATGATAATAATAATGATAATAATGATAATAACAGCAATGATAAGAATAATGATAATGATAATAAAGATGACAATGATAATAATGATGATAATAATATCAATGATGATGATAATAATGATACTAATTATAATGATAATAATGGTGATAATTATGATATTGACGATAATGATATTATTAACAATGACAACAACAACAATAACAGTAATAGTAATAGTGATAATGATCACGGTAATAATAATATTGATGGTAGTAACAACGATAATGATAATAATCATAATGGTAACAATAATGATAAGAAGGATAATGATAATGATGATAAGGATAATCATAATTATGATAACAATGATTATGATATTAGGAATGTTAATAACAATAATATTAATGATGATAGCTATAATACTGATGATACTGATGAAAATAAAAAATAACAATAAAAATATTTATGAAAATAAAAGTCATAGCAATGGCAATGATTATAAAACAATAATAACAATAATGAAAATAATAATAATAATGATGATGATGATGATGATAATAGTGATAATAATGATAATAATGATAATAACAATAACAATAATAATAATAACATTAATAATAACAATAACAATAATAATAACGAT
>NC_091570.1:39990639-39993139 GCF_042767895.1 Penaeus vannamei
TTCCCCCTCTCTCCCGTCCCCTCCCTCCCTTCCCCCTCTCCCTCCCGTCCCCCTCTCCCTCCCGTCCCCCTTCTCCCTCCCTTCCCCCTCTTTCCTCCCTGTCACTCCTTCTCCCTCCCTCCTGTCCCCTCCTCTCCCTCCCTTCCCCCCTCTCCCTCCCTGCCACCCTCTCCTCCTGTCCCCTCTCCTCCTTCCACCCTCTCTCCCTCCCTTCCCCCTCTCCCTCCCAAGTCACTCCCTCTCCCTCCCTCCCTTCCACCCTCTCCCTCCCGCTGTCCCCTCTCTCTCTCCCTTCCACCCTCTCCCTCCCTTCCACCTCTCCCCCTTCCTTTCCCCTCTCCTCCTTCCACCCTCTCCTCCCTTCCCCCTTTTCCTCCCTTCCACCTTCCTCCTTCCCTCTCCTCCCTCCCTCTTCCTAACCCTCTCCTCCTTCCACCCTCTCCCCCTCCTTTCCCCCTCCCTCCTGCCTCCCTTCCCCCTCTCCCTCCCGTCCCCCACTCTCTCTCCCTCCCTTCCCCCCTCTCCTCCTGTCCCCCTACCCTTCCCTTCCACTTTCCTCCCTTCCACTCTCTCTCTCCCTTCCACCTCTCCCTCCCTCCCTTCCACCCTCTCCCTTCCCCCTCTCTCTCCCGTCCCCTTCTCCTCCCCTTTCCCCCCTCTTCCTCCTTTCCCTCCCTCTCCTCCCTCCACCCTCTCCTCCCTCCCTTCCTCCTCCTCTCCTCCTCCCTTTCCCCTTCTTCCTCCCTCCCTTCCACCCTCTCCCTCCTCCTTTCCCCGTCTCCCTCTCCCTCCCGTCCCCCCCCCCCTTAATGTGTTTACTCGAGTTCCACAACAAACACAAGACTTATTTTCCATCAGGGTCCCCGTCCGCCTCGACGCATGCGCACTCCTTTCTGCTACACGAACGCCCAAATGCGGGACACTACGAACGGTCTCCTTATCCCCGTTGGAAGGAGAAAGAATAAAATGAATGAAGAAATAAATAAATAAAATAGATAAAAAGAGGGAGATAGAATGATTGAATGAATGAATGAAGGAGAGAAAGAGAGAGAAAGAGAAAGAAACAAATGAAAGAAAAAAAGAAAAGAAAGAAAGAACAATCTGCTTATCACGGCTGAATGGAGAGGGAATGGAATAAACAGACAGATAAAGAAAGAAAAGAGAGATAGAATGAATGAAAGAATGAACGAAAGAAAGAGAGATAAAGCAAGAAGACAGACAGAGAAAGAGAGAGAGGGAGAGAGAGAGAGAGAGAAAGAGAGAGAGAGAGAGAGAGAGAGAGAGAGAGGGAGAGAGAGAGAGAGAGAGAGAGAGAGAGAGAGAGGGAGAGAGAGAGAGAGAGAGAGAGACGAGAGAAAGAGAGAGAGAGAGGTTGAGATTGAGAGAGAGAGAGAGAGAGAGAGAGAGAGAGAGAGAGAGAGAGAGAGAGAGAGAGAGAGAGAGCGAGAGAGAGAGAGAGAGAGAGAGAGAGAGAGACAGCAGAGAGAGAGAGAGAGAGAGAGAGAGAGAGAGAGAGATTGAGAGAGAGAGAGAGAGAGAGAGAGAGAGAGAGAGAGAGAGAGAGAGAGAGAGAGAGAGAGAGAGAGAGAGAGAGAGAGAGAGAGAGAGAGAGAAAGAGAGAGAGAGAGAGAGAGAGAGAGAGAGAGAGAGCGAGAGAGAGAGAGAGAGAGAGAGAGAGAGAGAGAGAGAGAGAGAGAGAGAGAGAGAGAGAGAGAGAGAGAGAGAGATTGAGACGAGAGAGAAAGAGAGAGAGAGAGGTTGAGATTGAGAGAGAGAGGGAGAGAGAGAGAGAGAGAGATTGAGATTGGAGATTGAGATTGAGATTGAGAGAGAGAGAGAGAGAGAGAGAGAGAGAGAGAGAGAGAGACAGAGAGAGAGAGAGAGAGAGAGAGAGAGAGAGAGAGAGAGAGAGAGAGAACGGTCTCTCATCCCAGGAGCAAGTATGGAATAAATGAATAAATAAATAAAAAAAGAAAGAAAGATAGAATGAATGAAAGAGAGAGAGAGAAAACGAATGAAAGAAAGAGAGAGAGAGAGGGGGGAGAGTGAAAGAGAGAGAGAAAGAAAAATAAAAAAGGAAAAAGGTTCTCCTTGTCCCAGGCCTCGCGTGGGCTGAGGGCGAAGTCAGGAAGGAAGAAGGGAAGAGAGAAGGAAGAAGGGAAGGAAGAAGGGAAGAGAGAAGGAAGAAGGGAAGGAAGAAGGGAAGGGAAGGAGAGAATTAATTATGATTAAACAGTGAAAATGAAGAGAGGATGGATAGAAGGAAAGAAGGATGGAGGGAAGGGAAGAAGGAAGGAAGGGAAGAGGGAAAAGGAAGGAAAGAAAGAAAGATGGAGGGAAGGGAAGAAGGAAGGAAGGAAAGGAGTAAGGACGGAAGGAACGAAGGAGGGATGGAAAGAAGGAAGGAAGGAGGGAGGGAGGATGGAAGGGGTGAAGGAATTGTGGAAAAAGAAGGATGGAAGGAAGGAAGGGAAGTACGGATGTAAGGGAGGAAGGGAGA
>NC_091570.1:40000639-40005639 GCF_042767895.1 Penaeus vannamei
CCTCTCCTCCCTTCCCCCGTCCTTCGTTTTCTTCCTCTTGGCTTGCTCTCCCTCTCCTCCCTTCCCTCGTCCTTCGTTTTCTTCCTCTTGGTTTTCTCTCCCTCTCCTCCCTTCCCCCGTCCTTCGTTTTCTTCCTCTTGGCTTGCTCTCCCTCTCCTCCCTTCCCTCCTCCTTCGTTTTCTTCCTCTTGGTTTTCTCTCCCTCTCCTCCCTTCCCTCGTCCTTCGTTTTCTTCCTCTTGGTTTGCTCTCCCTCTCCCCCCTTCCCTCGTCCTTCGTTTTCTTCCTCTTGATTTGCTCTCCCTCTCCTCCCTTCCCTCGTCCTTCGTTTTCTTCCTCTTGCTTTGCTCTCCCTCTCCTCCCTTCCCTCGTCCTTCGTTTTCTTCCTCTTGGTTTTCTCTCCCTCTCCTCCCTTCCCTCGTCCTTCGTTTTCTTCCTCTTGGTTTTCTCTCCCTCTCCTCCCTTCCCCCGTCCTTCGTTTTCTTCCTCTTGGTTTTCTCCCCTCTCCTCCCTTCCCCCGTCCTTCGTTTTCTTCCTCTTGGCTTGCTCTCCCTCTCCTCCCTTCCCTCGCCCTTCGTTTTCTTCCTCTTGGTTTTCTCTCCCTCTCCTCCCTTCCCCCGTCCTTCGTTTTCTTCCTCTTGGCTTGCTCTCCCTCTCCTCCCTTCCCTCGCCCTTCGTTTTCTTCCTCTTGGTTTTCTCTCCCTCTCCTCCCTTCCCTCGTCCTTCGTTTTCTTCCTCTTGGTTTGCTCTCCCTCTCCTCCCTTCCCTCGTCCTTCGTTTTCTTCCTCTTGGTTTGCTCTCCCTCTCCTCCCTTCCCCCGTCCTTCGTTTTCTTCCTCTTGGTTTGCTCTCCCTCTCCTCCCTTCCCTCGCCCTTCGTTTTCTTCCTCTTGGCTTGCTCTCCCTCTCCTCCCTTCCCTCGCCCTTCGTTTTCTTCCTCTTGGTTTTCTCTCCCTCTCCTCCCTTCCCCCGTCCTTCGTTTTCTTCCTCTTGGCTTGCTCTCCCTCTCCTCCCTTCCCTCGTCCTTCGTTTTCTTCCTCTTGGTTTGCTCTCCCTCTCCTCCCTTCCCCCGTCCTTCGTTTTCTTCCTCTTGGTTTGCTCTCCCTCTCCTCCCTTCTCTCGTCCTTCGTTTTCTTCCTCTTGGTTTGCTCTCCCTCTCCGTCCTTCTCTCGGCCTTCGTTTCTTTCTCTTGGTTTGCTCTCCCTCTCCTTCCTTCTCTCGTCCTTCGTTTCTTTCTCTTGGTTTGCTCTCCCTCTCCTCCCTTCCCTCGTCCTTCGTTTTCGTCCTCTTGGTTTGCTCTCCCTCTCCTCCCTTCCCCCGTCCTTCGTTTTCTTCCTCTTGGTTTGCTCTCCCTCTCCTCCCTTCTCTCGTCCTTCGTTTCTTCCTCTTGTTTTTCTCTCCCTCTCCTCCCTTCCCTCCTCCTTCGTTTTCTTCCTCTTGGTTTGCTCTCCCTCTCCTCCCTTCTCTCGTCCTTCGTTTCTTCCTCTTGTTTTACTCTCCCACTCCTCCCTTCCCTCGTCCTTCGTTTTCTTCCTCTTGGTTTGCTCTCCCTCTCCTCGCTTCCCCCGTCCTTCGTTTTCTTCCTCTTGGTTTGCTCTCCCTCTCCTCCATTCTCTCGTCCTTCGTTTTCTTCCTCTTGGTTTGCTCTCCCTCTCCTCCCTTCTCTCGTCCTTCGTTTCTTTCTCTTGGTTTGCTCTCCCTCTCCTCCCTTCTCTCGTCCTTCGTTTTCTTCCTCTTGGTTTGCTCTCCCTCTCCTTCCTTCTCTCCTCCTTCGTTTCTTTCTCTTGGTTTGCTCTCCCTCTCCTCCATTCTCTCGTCCTTCGTTTTCTTCCTCTTGGTTTGCTCTCCCTCTCCTTCCTTCTCTCGTCCTTCGTTTCTTCCTCTTGGTTTGCTCTCCCTCTCCTCCCTTCTCTCGTCCTTCGTTTTCTTCCTCTTGGTTTGCTCTCCCTCTCCTTCCTTCTCTCGTCCTTCGTTTCTTTCTCTTGGTTTGCTCTCCCTCTTCTCCCTTCTCTCGGCCTTCGTTTTCTTCTTCTTGGTTTGCTCTCCCTCTCCTCCCTTCCCTCGTCCTTCGTTTTCTTCCTCTTGGTTTGCTCTCCCTCTCCTCCCTTCTCTCGTCCTTCGTTTCTTCCTCTTGGTTTACTCTCCCTCTCCTCCCTTCCCTCGTCCTTCGTTTCTTCCTCTTGGTGTGCTCTCCCTCTCCTCCCTTCTCTCGTCCTTCGTTTCTTCCTCTTGGTTTACTCTCCCTCTCCTCCCTTCCCTCGTCCTTCGTTTCTTCCTCTTGGTGTGCTCTCCCTCTCCTCCCTTCCCTCGTCCTTCGTTTCTTCCTCTTGGTTACTCCCTTCGAAGCAGAAAGCGAGAACTACGAGGTGAATTCGAAGCTCCTCATTTTTCTGTTTCCATCCAAAGCCATTCGCCTCTAAAAGCAGAGAGGAAAAAGGGGAAAAGTGAGAGATAAATTCAAACTCAGCTTATGTCTCTTCTCTTCCTTTTCGTTCGTTTCTTCCTCCTTTACGTCCTTTTCCTCCTTCTTTTCCATCATCCCTCGATTCTTCTTTCCTCCTTCCCCATTTCCCTTGTCTTTTCTCTCTTCGTCTCCCTCGCTCTGTTCTGCCTTCTTCTCCCTCTCATCTTTTCCCTCCTCCTCCCTTCTCCTTTTCCCTCTTGACTGCTTCTTCAGAGGAAATGTCACATAGAAATATGGCTCCCGACTCCTGTCTCATGGCTCTCCTTCTCCCTTCTTCCACAGAGAACTCGAAATCTTGCACAAGTTCCTCTTCTTCCCAATCAATTGCCTCCCTGATGATGCTAATCCTTCCCTCACTCGCCAAGAACCGAACAAGACCCGGTCAGCCCACTGGTTTCCACTTCTTCGTCTTTCTCCTCCTCCACGTTCCCCTTCTCCTTCCTTCTCCTCTTCCTCCACCATTCCCACCTCCTCCTTCCCGTCTCCAGCTCCTATTTTTTCTCTTTCTCTTCCACTTCTGCTCCTTCTTCCACCGTTCCCTTCCCTCTCTCTCTCCCCTTGAACCCCCAATCCCCCCCCCCCCCCGCTTCTTCCCTCACCCTCCTTCCTCTTAATCTCCCTTCCCTCTCTCTTCACCCTCGAACCTCCCACTCCCTTCCTCCTAACCACCCTCTCCCTCTCTCTTTATAACCCTCCTCCTCCCTCCCTCCCGTTCCCTCCCCACCGCTTCCCTGTGAACCCACCCCTCCCCCTCCCTCCTCCTTCTATCCCCTTCTCCCTCGGCCCGCCCCTGCTCCCTCCACCTCCTCTCCCTCTCCCCCTACACCCCCCCTCCCCCACAACCTCTACTTACGTCAGCAGTTTCGTCACTTCCAAGATTCGGACGATTTTTGTCTGCTTTTTATTTTGTTTTCTCTTTATATTCATTTTTTTCTTCTTTTATCTTGGGGGAATTAAAAAAATATTGAGGAAAATATTTACTCTTAAATTTTCCTCTTTCTCTGAAAACTTTATTAAAGTGAATTTATAAAATAACAATGTGGCTTTTTCTAAATAACTCCTGCTGTTATAAACACATTCATATATATCAAAATAAGAAACATAGTCAGCGGTCTTTATCATGTTAGCATATATGACCATCTCGCCCATAAACATATACATATAAACATGAACACAAATATAACACACAAACGCACATAGCCACTCATAGATATCCGACCACATACACAAGCAGACACACACGTACACACTTCATCTTCCCCCTTCATACCCCCCTTTCTCTCGATCTCCCCCTCTCTCTCTCTCTCTCGATCTCCCCCTCTCTCTCTCTCTCTCTCGGATCTCCCTTCCCTCATCTCTCTCGATCTCCCCCTCTCCTCTTCTCTCTTCGATCTCCCCCTCTCTGATCTCCCCCCCTCTCTCTCTCTCTCGACTTCCCCCTCTCTCTCTCTCTCGATTTCCCTCTCTCGATCTCCCCCTCTCTCTCGATCTCCCCTCTCTCGATCTTCCCTCTCTCGATCTCCTCCCCCTCTCTCTCTCTCTCTCGATCTCCCCCCCTCTCTCTCTCTCGATCTCCCCTCTCTCTCTCTCTCTCGATCTCCCCCTCCCCTCTCTCTCGATCTCCCCCTTCCTCTTCTCTCTCTCGATCTCCCGCCCCTCTCTCCTCAGACTGTCTCCTCTCTCTCTCTCTCGATCTCCCTCTCTCTCTCTCTCGATCTCCCCTCCCCTCCTCTCTCTCTCGATCTCCCGCCCTCCTCTCTCTCGGATCTCCCCCTCTCTCTCTCTCAGATCCCCCCCTCTCTCTCTCTCGATCTCCCCTTCTCTCTTCTCTCGATCTCCTGTCTCTCTCTCTCGATCTCCTGTCTCTCTCTCTCGATCTCCTGTCTCTCTCTCACGATCTCCTGTCTCTCTCTCTCGATCTCCTGTCTCTCTCTCACGATCTCCTGTCTCTCTCTCTCGATCTCCTCTCTCTCTCTCTCTCGATCTCCTCTCTCTCCTCGATCTCCTTCTCTCTCTCTCGATCTTCCTCCTCTCTCTCGATCTCCTCCTTCCTCTCTCTCGATCTCTCTCCTCTCTCTCTCGATCTCCCCTTCCTCGATCTCCTCCCTCTCTCCTCTTGATTTCCCCTCTTCTCGATCTCCCCCCCTCTTCTCGATCTTCCCCCCCTCTTCTCGATCTTCCCTCTCTCTCTCGATCTCCCTCCCTCTCCTCTCTCTCGATCTCCTCCCTCTTCGACTTCCCCTCTCGATCTCCCTCTCTCTTTCTCTCGATCTCCTCCCCCCTCCTCTCTCGACTTCCCCTCTCTCTCTCTCCTCGACTCTCTCTCTCTCTCATCTCCCTCTCTCTCTCTCATCTCCCTCCTCTCTTCCTCTAGACCCCCCCTCTCTCTTCCCCCTCCCTCTCTCTCGATCTCCCCTCTCCGACTTCCCCCCTTCGATTTCTCCCCTCTCTCTCTTCTCGATCTTCCCCCTCTCTCTCTCTCTCTCGATCTCCCCCTCTCTCTCTTCCGACTCCCCCGACTTCCCCTCTCGACTTCTCTC
>NC_091570.1:40018139-40025639 GCF_042767895.1 Penaeus vannamei
GGGGGAGGGGAGGGAGGGAGGGCGGGGAGAGGAGGGAGGGGAGGGAGGGCGGGGGAGAGGAGGGAGGGAGGGGAGGGCGGGGGAGAGGAGGGAGGGAGGGAGGGCGGGGAGGAGGAGGGAGGGAGGGGAGGGCGGGGGAGAGTGAGGGAGGAGTGAAGGAGGTGGCTGGGGTGAGAGGGACTGGAGGGAGGGAGGGAGGGCGGGGGAGAGGGGAGGGACGGAGGGAGGGAGGGCGGGTGGGAGAGTGGGTGGGAGGAGGGCGGGGAGAGGAGGGAACACGGAGGGAGGGGAGGGCGGGGGAGAGGAGGGAGGGAGGGAGAGTAGGGGAGGGAGGGCATGGGGGAGAGTGAGGGAGGGAGGGAGAGAGGGAGGGCGGGGGAGAGGAGGGAGGGGAGGGAGGGAGGGCGGGGGAGAGAGGAGGAAGGGAGGAGAGGGAGGGCGGGGAGAGGAGGGAGAGAGGGCGGGGGGAGAGAGGGGGAGGGAGGGGGGGGTAAGAGGGAGGGAGGGAGGGAAGGCGGGGGAGGGAGAGGGAGGGAGAGGGAGGGAGGGCGGGGGAGAGGAGGGAGGGAGGGAGGGAGGGCGGGCGAGAGGAGGGAGGGAGGGCGGGGGAGGGGAGGGAGGGGAGGGCGGGGGAGGGGAGGGAGGAGGGCGGGGGAGGGAGGGAGGGAGGGCGGGGGGAGGGGAGGGAGGGAGGGCGGGGAGGGAGGGAGGGAGGGCGGTGGAGAGGGAGGGAGGGGAGGAAAGGGGAGGGAGGGCGTGGAGAGAGGGCGGGGAGAGGAGGGAAGGAGGGAGGGCGGGCGGGCGGGGGAGAGGGAGGGAGGGAGGGAGGGCGAGGGAGAGGTGTGGAGAAGAGGAGGGAGGGAGGGAGGGCGGGGGGAGAGGAGGGATGGAGGGGGAGGGAGGGAAGGAGGGCGGGGGAGAGGAGGGAGGGAGGGAGGGAGGGAGGGAGGGAGGGCGGGCGGGGGTGAGAGGAGGGAGGGAGGGAGGGAGGGAGGGGAGGGCGGGGGGAGAGGAGGGAGGGAGGGAGGGAGGGCGGGGAGAGGAGTGGAGGGAGGGAAGGAGGGCAGGGAGAGGAGGGAGGGAGGGCGGTGGGAGAGGAGGGAGGGAAGGAGAGACAGGAGGAAGTTTGAGTGAGAGAGGAGAGACAGGAGAGCTGAGCCAAGTTGAGCAGAGAGAGAGAGAGAGAGAGTTAGAGAGAGAGAGAGAGAGAGAGAGAGCAGAGAGAGAGAGAGAGCGAGAGAGAGAGAGAGAGAGAGAGAGAGAGAGAGAGAGAGAGAGAGAGTTAGAGAGATAGAGAGAGAAAACACGGAGGGAGAGAAGGGCGAGACGATTAAATGAGAGAAGAGAAGAGGAGAGAAGCGGAAAGGGAGAACATATGTGTATTTGTGTCCGTGTGCGCAGTCTTGTGCTTTTATGACTGTGTGTGTGTATCTCTGTTTCCAAACGTATGTGCGTGCGTGTGCCCGGATATATATGTAGTAAGTGTTTGCGTATGTGTGTATACGTATTCGCGAGTCTATGTGTCTATTAACGTAATTGCAAGAGGAACAGCGAAGGGAAGAACAAGAAAACGCACGAATATACTGCCATCTTGCCCTGAAGAAGCAATGCAACGAAAAGGCCATCGGCATATTCGTATTTCCTTGCCCTTCCCTTCGTCGTCCCTTCGTCGTCCTTTCGTCGTCCCTTTGTCGTCCTTTCGTCGTCCCTTCGTCGTCCCTTCGTCATCCCTTCGTCGTCCCTTCGTCGTCCCTTCGTCGTCCCTTCGTCTTCCCTTCGTCGTCCCTTCGTCGTCCCTTCGTCGTCCCTTCGCATACTGGCGTGTGAGTTCGTCTTCCCGCTGCTCCTCGCGCCCTCCTCTATCTGCCCGAGGAATGCCAGCAGCCCGCGGAGGCATATTTTCTCTGCTCTTAATTAATACTGTGGAATTTTTATATACCGAACAGTATAGTTAGTGACAGCGTGCTATGTTAAGCGACAGTTAAACTGAATATTTCCCTTCTGTGTTAATTTAAGCGACGCGTTTGTCAAAATACGTTAAATTTTTGAGTCCGTTGAGATCACGTGACTATCCGTTTCTATTCTTTATTTGCAATTTTCGTTAACAAATTACTTTCTATTCTACTACATATACTTCATTCCTGCTAATCAGCAGATCTGTTCATTCACCAGAGCGCCCTCTCGCGCACCCGCATGTTTCGTCTCATTCACGAACAACAAACAGGGAATGTGTTTGATACTTGGAATGATTATCAGATACAGACGCTGTTTACGCGACTCGGGCTGCCGCTTCAGACACTTTGATGGCAGGGACCCGTGTTTACGTCCTCTTCTCCCTTCCGCTGCCTTTTCTGTCCTTCTGTCGGGTTTTATTCTGTTGCATTCTATTTTGCAAGCGGCAATGTTCACTGTTTATCAAAAGATATAAAGAAATGTTATCAAGTTGCTGTTTTTTTCCGGTTTTATCATAATTTTATCGATGGTTATCGGACGCATCTGTCTACCTATCTATTACATTTGCTCAAGCACAGATCACGTACTGCTTGACCTTAGGTAAACAAACCTTTTTTACCGCGCGTGCAAGGACAGTGGCCCGAGACTGCAATAAGTAGGTTGCAGTGATTCTAAAAGTACACTTAATGCTTGTTTTCTCAGCTTTGCTCTGGACGCAGAGAGTCTAGTAGGAATTCCGTGGACACGTTTGCCAAAAAAACATGTCATTATAACGCAGAAAAGCTGACAACATTCGCATACATGTTTATTTATTACGAATCGTTTCAGACCGGGTTATTATTATCATATATTCCCTCATGCGTAGTTGCTAAACATTCATGCTTCATACGATGCAGACAGTATATAAGCAGACAGTATATATTTTTACACACACAGTATACTTCTTTTGGAGGAAGAACAAGGGAAGATTATAATGATGGTTCACTATTATGACAAGGATCAGGGGATTATTCCTGAATAGTGAGCAGAATTTAAATCTGGCCAGCAGATTTGGAGACTTAGAGACCGAGAGAAATTTATTTATACAGATTATATATTCCTCCTAGAGCAATTTAATTTTATTTATTTATTTATTCGTGTATTTTTTAGACTCGTGTTGCGAGGAACTCCTTTGACAGAAATCCCATGAAAAAGTTCTTGTGAAATACGAATCCTCAGTTCGGCTGGTAAACAAAGTCAGCTCTGGCGGCCAAAAATGAAGTTTAAGTTCTCATCTATCCGGCTCAGATTAGCCAAAAGCAGAACATGGAAAGTCACTCGGAATATATCTGTATATCTGGTAGAGAAAAAAGAAATAATGAAAGAGAGAGAGAGAGAGAGAGAGAGAGAGAGAGAGAGAGAGAGAGAGAGAGAGAGAGAGAGAGAGAGAGAGAGAGAGGAATAAATAGATCGAGACACAGAGAGAGAAATGAATATATAAATAGATAAGAGAGGAACAGATTCGCCTGACCTCTGATCCAGGCACACCACCGATATTCCGGCAATCGCTGGACCGGCACCTCTCTTAATCCGGTCAGAATCGCGGGCGGGCATTTGAATTTCCCGCGGCTGCCGGATTATAAATCTTGAGAGTATTGTTGGATTAGATTCCTGTTTGAATATTGTAATAACGCACAAGACGATTTCGATTTTATTCTTGGATAAATAAACTTTTAGGATAATTCATGGCTGTATTTTGACTAAAACATTTGTGTCGTGGACCGGATGCACTAGTTTGCCAAAGGACAGGACTGTCAATTCTCATTGATTTATTCATTACATGTTTTTATAAGAGCGTCTATGTCTTTTAATTATCCATAATTCATCTGCACTTCATTGAGGAATAATATTAATTACTTACTCAAGATGTACACATAGAAATTATATACAATAAAATCATTTTTTACTAGGGTTATTAAGCATAGTATACAATGCTCTTGATATTCTGAAATAACCGGTATTTACTTTTAACTAATAAATAAACCTAATTTTGTGTTTGTTAAAAAAAGTTTCCCGAACCATTATTTTTTTCTAATCTTTAATGAGTAGGATATTGTTATTATTTCTGCAACCAATCTGGACAATTAATGTTCAGATTATTGATTAATAATTCAGATAAGTCCAAAATTCTATCTTTGATATGAAATGCATATCCGAAGGGCAGTAAAATACTAATAATACCAATAAAAAATACATATTCTGGTCAACTAACACCACATTAAGGTTTTTACTTTTATCAATGTTTTTATTAAGCACTGTATTTTACCTTGATTTCAGTGACAGTCTCTTTGGCTTTCGTGGTGTTTACATAGTGTTTACATAGTACCAAGCACTAATAGCATAATGATACCAAATCCTCCAATTCCCTTCTCGTCTTCTTCCTCTTGCTCCCTCCTCTCTTCTTCTCTGTCCTCCCTTCCCTCTTCCTTTCACTTCCTATCATTCTTTGTCTCCTTTTTTTCTCCTTCCCTTCTTTTTCTTCCTCTTATTATTCAGTTTCCCTTTGTTTCTTCCATTTTTCTTCCTCTCTATCTCCTTTATCATTTTTTTCCTTTCTTATTTATCTTCTCTTGCCTCTCTTGTTCTCCAGCCTTTCTTCTCATTTTTATTTGTCTCCTCCATTATCCCCTATTCCCAGACATTTTGGGCTTTTTTTGCCTTTTCTCGTCTTTTTCTTTGTCTCTCTCTTTTTCTTTCTCCTCTCCTTCTTCTCCATCACCTTCCTTTTTTCCTCTATCTATTTTTTCCTTCTTTCTCATCACACATCTATTATATCTAAATCCACATCCAACACATCATTATTATTATTATTATCATTGCTAGTATTATCACTATCATTATCATTATCATCATTATTATTGTTATTATTACTCTTATTTCTTTCTGCCTCTCCCTCTCTCTCCCTCATCCCTTTCTTCCTCCTTCCTTATCTTCCCATCTTCTCCCTTCTCCTCTATCTCTTTCTCTCTTGACAGAGAACGACGAACAGCATTTTTATCGTTTCAATATTTTTGTTCTCTCCTTCTCCACCTCACGCCCTCCCTTTCTCTTTCCCCCTTCTTCTCTCTCTCTCTCTCTTTCCTCTCTTCCTCCCCTTCTTCTCTCTCTCTCTCTTTCCTCTCTTCCTCCCCTTCTTCTCCCTCTCTCTCTTTCCTCTCTTCCTCCCCTTCTTCTCTCTCTCTCTTTCCTCTCTTTCTCCCCTCCTTCTCTCTCCCCCCCTCCTCTCTCTTTCCTTCCTCCCTCCTTCTCTCTCTCTCTCTCTTTCTCCCCCCCCCCTCTTCTCTCTTTCCTCTCTCCCACATCCTTCTCTCTCTCTCTTTCTTCCCCCTCCTTCTCTCTCTTTCCTCCCCCCCCTCTCCCCTCCCCCCCTGCCGGAGGGACGCGCGGCACCTGTCGCCCGGCCGCGTCAGGAGGCGTCGCGTCAGGTGCTGCTAATCCCCGTCCTCGGCGCTCTCCCTCTCCCTCTCTCCTCCACTTCTCTCTTCTCCTCCTTTTGTCCTTCTTTTCCTCCTCCATATCGCCCTCCCTCCACTTCCCTCTTCTCCTCCTTGTGTCCTTCTTTTCCTCCCTCCCTCTAATTCTCTCGTTTCTCTTCCACTTCCCTCTTCTCCTCCTTGTGTCCTGCTTTTCCTCCTCCATAACGCCCTCCCTCTAATTCTCTCGTTTCTCTTCCATTGTGTCCTTCTTTTCCTCCTCCATAACGCCCTCCCTCTAATTCTCTCGTTTCTCTTCCATTGTGTCCTTCTTTTCCTCCTCCATAACGCCCTCCCTCTAATTCTCTCGTTTCTCTTCCATTGTTTCCTTCTTTTCCTCCCTCCCTCTAATTCTCTCTTTTCTCTTCCACTTCCCTCGTCTCATTCTCTTTCTTTTGTTCTGTTGTTTTCTGGTATCGTCCATTTCCCTTTTTCTTTTACACTTTTCACTTTCATTTCCCTCTTGCTATTTTCCCTCTCTTTTATTTTGTCCTTTTCTTGTATCTTTCTTTTCCTCCTTTTCACATTCTCTTCATCATTACCTTTCTCTCTTTCTTTTTTTCGTTTCTATTTCCCTTCATTTCCTCTTCGATTTCCCTCTCCTTTCTTTTTCTCTTTACTCTTCTTGTCCTTTCCTTTCTTTTATTATTCTTTTCTCGTTTCCTTTCCTGCTCCTCGCGCTCTTCCTGCGCCTCTTTATCATTCTCTTGTCTTTTCCTTATCCTTTTCTTTCTCTTTGTTTTCTTGTCTTTTATCTGATTATAGAAGTGAGTTTACGTTCCCGAATCAAAGATTTTTGCTTATTAGCCATTTTTATCTCTGCTTTGTATTTCTCGCTATCAAAAAAAAAAAAAAAGAAAAAAAAGAAAGAAAGAAAGAAAAAAAATTGCTCCTGTCTCGAAGCCAAGGACATCAGCTGACTAAGAGTGCTTCACATTAGAAAATCAAGTTAGCATGTCCAAATCACAATCCTTTAGGTAATTTGCCCAATTCGCGACCATCCTTGTTCCCAACCTGCATTTTCTTCTCCCGAAAGCGCGTTCAACAAGAGCAGCTGATCCCAAGAACCCGGTCGAACCAAGGACGTCAGCTGACCCAGGACGAGGACTGGGCGTGTTGACAGGCCGCCCACACTCGCACCGTCCAATCCCTCGCCCCTAATCTCCTAATCGGCGCCTGTCACCTGTCACGCTGTTTAATACGCTCGGGTTGCCTTTCCGAGTGACAGCAATTGCGTTCGCTGCAACCGGGTTCCTTCGCCCGTCGACCGAGGAGCCCCCAGTGCCGTTCGACCGCCATTATCGTAATTTTATCGCTATTGCTTGCGTTCTTGTCATCATTGCGATCGTTATTCGTATCGTTATTTGCTAGGGTCTGTAGATCCAAAGGGGATTCGGTCGTTTACACTTTCACAATTACCGATATGATCATTATCATTGTTATTGCCATTAGTATAATCGTAGGCGCTGTCCGTATTACGTTTCAATGGAAGATGTGTACATGGATCTAAAGGGCGATAGGGTTGAGATACCGCCGGTTTAATTATGTACATTATCATCATCACTGTAGTTTTATTATCATTATCATTGCTACCTTTATTATTATTAACATTGCCATCATTCATTACCGTTATATTCTCTAATAGGAAACAAATAACCAACTTCTAAGACATTTTTTTCGTACAGCAGGTCTACATATGTATGTATCTATTTTTTCTTCCTTTTTCTTTGGGGTGGGGTGGGGGGGGGAGGGGGTACGAGCGTTTTTTCGCGCTACGTCACGTGACCTCCGTGATGAAGCCATTACAAGCCATAAAGTCGCCAGATGGAATGCTTAATGGGACAGGACCACATCGCGACGTGGCAGCAGGACCCCTTTCGCCGCCGATTTATAAAATAGAGATGACTTGAGGAAGAGAAATTGCCTTGTCGATATCAGCTGACAAGAGGGTGCATTTCATCAACAACTATTTTCTGAAAGACAAGAAAGATTGCGTGTTTTTACAATTTTTCAGGCGTTTTCTTTAGTTCATTGC
>NC_091570.1:40043139-40048139 GCF_042767895.1 Penaeus vannamei
ACGAGCACACTTGGAATGCTGGGTCGTCGAGCTGAGACGACTTCATGTACGAAGCCAGGTCAGGGGGCACGCCGCTCATGCCTGACAAGACGCTGTCGCTGCTGCTCGCGCTCGTCGCCTTCTGCTGCGGGGAGGGGGGGGGGAGGGGGTGAGGCTGGGGCATGGTGGATAGATAGATAGACAAAGCAAACGGAGAGAGAGAGAGATAAATAGAGAGAGAGAGAAAGAGAGAGAGAGAGAGAGAGAGAGAGAGAGAGAGAGAGAGAGAGAAATAGAGAGAGAGAGAGAGAGAGAGAGATAAATAGAGAGAGAGAGAGAGAGAGAAAGAGAGAGACGGAGGGATAGACAGGGGAAAGATACATATCTCGATAGCCGGATAAATATTTGAAGAGTGAAAAGATGTATAATAGATTGATAAATTGATTGATTGATAAAGAGATAAAGAAACAGATAAAAAGATAAATAGATAAAACGATAGACATAGAATAGATATAGATGTATAGCCAGTCAAGCATATAACATGTCTAGGTTAACCTGAGACACTTTACTTGTATCACTAAAAATAAATAATATCTAGGCTGGAAAGACAGGGGTGAGAACTGATAATTCCACAATTCAAAATATATGATTAACATTTCGATAAACGACCTTCATCGAGATTCTGATGAAGAAACTCGAACGTCAAACGAGAAAATGACACTGACTTTGGAATTACTCATTCTCATTCCTTATTTCTTCAGCGCTTATTACAACGAATTCTGAGGCAAATATTGGAGTCAATCTTACCTGCTTTTTGAGTGATGCGAGACAGAATGTGCACACGGGTCTCCTCTCGCCGGTTCCCGTGTAGTTGTACTGGGTGTGTCTTAGGCAAGGCTGCTCCACGGGGCCTGAGGGCGACCGGAGGGACAGGGTGAGGAACCAGATTCGACTGTTGTCTTAATCGCCTTGATATTATGACAGTGAGATTTTTTAAAAATAAATGTCAAAGTTCTCGAGAAATGCTTTATCTCATGTTTTGCACAAAGAAAAGATCTAGGAAAAATCATCTAAATACATTCATAGATTCGGAAGAAACCCCAAAAAAGGAATCGATTTAGCAAAAAAAATATATATATAATAATAAAAAAAAACTCTTTTATTATATAAAAAGTAGTAAAACCAAATATATTGTAGAAAAAAGTATAGTAATTCATTTATAAATTTTGTCATCACGAATGTAGCTGTCATAGAACCATTGATGTATGTCTGAAGAGAAAAACAAATCCTTGATTTCCAATAGGTAAACAAAGAAATCTGTGAGTTTTGAGTTGCGAGACTATTAGCGAATAATAAACACCGTTTGATAGTTGAATTGCATGTGGAAAATAAACGCCATATCATAGATAGTTTTCTTCAAAAGCATTAAAATGAAGATTATCTAACTGTGAATGATCTTTAGAAATAACATTGTTGCAGAAGAAATACCTTGGACTTCCAATTGTTAATTTCATATCTGTTAAGACATCAGAATCAAATACTTGTAAAAAAAAAATCATGATTCTCAGGTAGAAATGACATGACCTCTAGAAATGACAGCTGTTAAAGGCCCGTCTGAGCCTATTTTTTCGACCTCCCGGACGCGCCGCTTGACACTATTCGCCGAGGAGGTCCCGGCTTTAAATTCTTTCGCTAAATTCTTTCTGTTATCTTATCCCGTTCAAATAAACACGCACATACACTCACATAATACATACATGCACACGCGTACACTCAGAGTCACACACCTCCGCGTGCTTACATCTAAGCCTATCGATCTCTTCATATATACATGTATTAAGCACACGTATGTTAATTATAGACAACACACAAATACATATCAATCTACGTAAACATGAACTCAAACACACAGGCTTATTCTCCCCTCTTCCCCCACTCCTCCCTCCCTTCCCTCCCCATCCTTTCGTCCCACATACCTCCTTCCACAATCCTCTCCCCTTCTCTCCTATCTCCCCCCCCACCTAATTCTTCTCCCCCCCCCATGAGCCCCTCCCATCATTCCATCCTCCTCTCTCTTCCTCCCCCTTTTCCTTCCCTCCTCCTCTCTCTTCCTCCCCCTTTTCCTTCCCTCCTCCTCTCTCTTCCTCCCCCTCTCCCTTCCCTCCCCATCCTTCCTTCCTCTCCCTTTCCCATCTCCCACCATTCTTCCCTTCCCTATCTCTCCTTCCCCATCCTTCCTTCCTCCCCCTTCCCCTCCTCCCACCATCCTTCCCTTCCCTATCTCTCCCTCCCCATCCTTCCTTCCTCCCCCTTCCCCTCCTCCCACCATTCTTCCCTTCCCTATCTCTCCCTCCCCATCCTTCCTTCCTCCCCCTTTCCCTCCTCCCACCATTCTTCCCTTCCCTATCTCTCCCTCCCCATCCTTCCTCCCCCTTTCCCTTCCCTCCCCATCCTTCCTTCCTCCCCCTTCCCCTCCTCCCACCATCCTTCCCTTCCCTATCCCCCCCCCCATGAGCCCCTCCCATCCTTCCCTCCTCCTCTCTCTTCCTCCCGCTTTCCCTTCCCTCCCCATCCTTCCTCCCCCTTTCCCTTCCCTCCCCATCCTTCCTCCCACCATTCTTCCCTTCCCTATCTCTCCCCCCCTTCACCCCCCCCACTGCCTCACACCCCCCACTACCTCACCCCCCCCCCCCCTACACACACCCACTGCCTCACCTGCCAGGAGCTGCGTGCCGAGGTGGCTGATGTAGGAGGACGCGAGGCGGAGCGTCTCGATCTTGGAGAGCTTGCGGTCGGCGGGTTCCGTCGGGATGAGGGTGCGCAGGGTGGTGAAGGCGCTGTTCACGCTGAATGGGGACGACGCTAATTTCAGTTTTGGGCTTCTGATTAGGGGCGAGAAAGCAGTAGCAGCAGTTCGGGGGGGAAAGCACGCTACTCATGGGGGGGGGGGCAGGGAGGGGTAGGGGGAGGGGAGGGGGGAGGGAGGGAAGGGTGGAAGGGGCAGGGAGGAGCAGGGAGGGAGGGGGAGAGGGAGGGTGGGAGGGAAGGGAAGGAGGGTAAGGGGAGGGAGGGAGGGTGGGAAGGGGTAGGGGGAGGGGGGAGGGTGGGTGGGAAGGGTGGGAGGGGAAGGGAGGGAAGGGAGGGAGGGAGGAGGGAGGTTAGGTGAGGGTGAGGGTGGGGGAGCGGTTGGGGAAGTGGGTTGACGTGGGGAGAACAGGAATGGGGTGGGGGATAAAAGATGGTGGATGTGGGGAATGGGGAGTGGTGGTGAGGGTAAAATTTTGAGAACTGAATCTAGATTGAGAAAGAGTGGGGAGGTTGTAGGGTGGAAAGAGAAGCAGAGGAGAAGCGAATGGAAAAAAGAAAATGAAGGGAAAGGAGAGAGAGATGGTGGGGCAAGGAAATAGACAAGGGGAGGGGTAAGAGATGGGGGGGGGGTGCAGTCAACACTTCCTTGAACTACAATTAATGTATCAGGGAGGGCCAGGGGGGGAGGGGAGAGGAGAGGAGAGGAGAGAGGAAGGGAGAAGAGATGAGGCAGGAGAGAGAGGGGAGGGGAAAGAATGTTGAAAGGGAAAAGGGAGTGGGAGAAAGAGTGGGATAAGAGAGGAGAGAGAAAAGGGGAGGATGGAGAGAGTAGAGGGAAGAGAAAAAGAAGGAACATAGGAGGGACGGGAGAAAAGCGAGAGGAGAGGAGAGAAAGAAATGAAGATAAGAGAGGAAATAACAAAAGAGAGATGAGAGAAGAGAAAGAGAGGAGAATAAAGAGGACAGGGGATGATAAGAAGGGAGAAAAGAGGAAAAAGGGAGAGGGGAGAAAGGAGAGGGGGGTTAGGGAGGGGGGGGGAAGGTCACGTTTCTCCCCGGTTTCTTGGAATTGGGGACAAAGGGATCATAATACTTAAATTTAGGGACATCAAAATATACACAACAATAGATTAATATTAGGCATTTCCCTGTTGCACTGTTGCTCTTATGCTCTCGTTCTTGATGCTAAATTCAATCAAGATATAAAAGACAACAACAACAACAGCTGCAACAACGATAGTCATGGTAAAAGAATAACAATAATGATAAGGATAATGGTGATAATGATGATGATATAAATAAAAATAACACCAACGACATTGATGAAGATGGTCATATTAATAATGATCATGGCAATAATGATGATAATGATGATCACAATAACAACAACAATCATAGTAATAATAATGATAATAAAAATATTAACCAATAATGATAAAAAGAAATAATAACATAATAATGATAAAAAGAAATGTTAACATAATAATGATAAAAAGAAATGATAACATAATAATGATAATAATAATGATAATGATGACAATAATGATGATGATGATAACAATAATAATAATAATAGTAGTAATAATAATAATGATAATAATAACAACAATTATAGTAATGATAATGATAATTATGATAATAATAATAATAATGATAGTAATGATAATCATAATAATAATAATAACAGTAATAATGATAATCATAATAATAAAAAATAACAGTAATAATAATAACACACACACACACACACACGCACACGCTCACAGGCACGAAACAGCAGACAGGAAGATCGTGACAAGCCAGACAGCGACGAAACCGACAACTTCTGGAAGGACATTTAGGGACACGCAACTGAACGCGATAGAAGCGACCTTTGGGTCGACAGAGTGGACCAGAGACTGCGATCAAGTGATATCAACAGAGAATAAAGACCGAGCGAATGAGGGGAGGGACGCTATCTTAACTCATGCCGGAGACAGCACACACTCCAGACACACACACACACACACACAAGACAAAAGGACCCAGCAAAGGGAACAGCAACAGGAAATTTTAGGGCCTGTCTACGTGTCATATGCAAAAAACTGATGTCCATGAAGTCTAAGGAAATATGCGGACACTAAGAAGCAATGGACAAGAAAGAAACAAGATAGAGAAAGAAAGAACTGTAATACCCTTAATCAACCGACAAGCATGGTACAAAGAACTAGAAG
>NC_091570.1:40053139-40060639 GCF_042767895.1 Penaeus vannamei
AAGAATAAAGATAGCAGTGCTACTATCATAAGCATTATCATTCCTACCAGCAATTGATTCAACACCAACATAGCATTGAGTTTAATGCTAACGTTAACATTGACTTGAATGCCAGCGTTAACACCAACCTCAATACAAAAGCGATCACTAATGTCACTGTTGGTAAACAATCTGCCACCAGCATTATTGATAATAATACAACGCCAGCAAAATAAGCGCAGCGGAAGGGCCGCGCAGCCCAGGTACTGACCTATGTGTGCGGTCCCGCTCGCGTGCGTTGGCGTGGCAGCGCTGCTTCCCGCCGATCTGCGTGAGCGCTGGGGCGTCCCCGGCGGCGTAGCTGGCGGCGGTGGAGGACGCGCCCGACGTCGGGGGATCGGAGAAGAGGGAGGCGATGGAGGACTGCTGCGAGGGCGGCGGGGGAGGGGGCGCAGCGCCCGCGGAGGGAGGCGGGGAGCACGAGGTGGGCGAGGACGAGAACACCGACGCGAAGCAGGAGGCTGAGGTCGAGCTGAGGGAGATGGGGATGGCGAGGTTGTTTCCGCTGCCCGAGGAGGACGCCGAGGCTGAGGACGAGTGCGGCGGCGGCGGCGGCGGCGGCGGCGACATGCCCGACGCCGTCGCGGAGGGGCGGGAGGTGATATTTTTGCCGCTGGTGAGGTGGTTCGCGAACAGGTGGAGCTCCGCGTCCTCTTCCTGCTTGACGTCGACGGGGGCGAGCCGCAGCATCTCCCCGCCGGCCTCCAGGCCCTCCACGGGCGTCAGTATCGTCAGCGTCTTCGTGGACGTCATCGTGGTCGTGTCCTGGCTCAGGCTCGGCTCCCCGCGGCGCCTCTTCGTGGCCTGCGGCTGGCCGGACCTGCAGTGGCTGTGGGAGGAGGAGGAGGAGGAGGTGTGGCTGCCTCGGTCTGCGGTATTGCTGTGCTGGCTGCTGGATTTCTTGCCCATAATGTTATCCAACACGATTTTTCACGCACGGTTTTAGGCACTCTGGCGAGCAGTCACGGAGCCTCACTTCGGCGCCGGTTTTTGCCTCATGCTTCGCTCGCTTGAATTCGTCCGACCGACATTTTCACTGCGCTAGTGAGTTCATGCATGGCTATCACTGGCTCTGTTGGGAAGAGGTGATGCGTTAGGACTATTTTAGTTAAATTCACCGGGATTAGAATGCGACGTCGATATCCATGTAATGACATACATAATACATGTATTTTATGTCATGTACACGCATAACATATCTATCTGTCTGTCTGTCGATTTATGTCTGTGTATAAATGTATATATATATATATATATATATATATATATATATATATATATATATATATATATATATATATATATATATGTATATATATATATATATATATATATATATATATATATATATATATATATATATATATATATATATATACGTATATATATATATATATATATATATATATATATATATATATATATATATATATATATATATATACGTATATATATATATATATATATATATATATATATATATATATATATATATATATATATATATATATATGTATGTATGTATGTATCTATGTATGCTGACACTTTGAATTCTTTTCCTCAACGTGATCTAACATGTCTTCGACAATTTCCAAGCGTGTTTATTCTAGGCTCTCACAGATCGTGAAAAAAAAAAAAAACATTACCACCCAGTTCACTCACACATTGGCTTTCGTCATAAAAATGGAATATCTAAGACCCAGATTTTAGACAGAAAGTCGGGGAATCGAGACATTTTCCGCTGTCCGCGCCGCTGGGACCTCTCAGCCAAGGTCTATATAAGTACTTAAGGACGTGTATACCTTGCTCTCTGACACACCGTTGAGGGTCGGTGCGGGAGGTATGGGGGTGGAGGGATAGGTACACACACGCACATAAACACGCACATACACGCACACGCTAATGCGCTTACCTTTGTGCACAAACACGTGCACGCATACACATTTAGATTTATCACTGCCATTACTAATGCTGATATTGCTGATGATGATAATCATCATTGTAATGATAATAATAATGATAGAAAAACAATGATCATAATAAAAATCATGATAACAATAATGATAACATTAATGATGAATAAAAATGATAACAATGAGGATAATAATAATAATAACAATATTGAAAATAGTAATGAATGTAATAATGGTAATAATGATAATGATGACACTGATAATGATGATAATGTTAATAATGATAACAATAGCAATAATGATAATGATAATGACATTGATACTAACAATGATAATAATAATGATAATATTATCATTACTACTACTGCTACTAATGATAATAACAATAATAGTAATAACAAAGATGATGATGTTAATAATAATAATGATAACAAATGAAAATAAAAGTAATAATAATAATGATAATAATAACGATATAAAAAGCAATAGCCACAACAATAACGAATCCGTCAACGACAGCAATGATGATAATGATGATTATGGCCATAAAGATAACAGATAGCAATGATGATGATAATAACAATAATGATAATGATGATAAAATCAGGATAATAATAGTGATGATGATGATGATAAAAAGGATAACAACAAAAAACAAAAACAATAATAATAATGATAATGATAATAATAATAATGATAATAATAATAACAACGACAATAATAATAATAAAAATAATAATAATGATAATAATAACACTAATGATAATGATAACAGTAATGATATTGAGAACAACAATGATAGTGATAATAATTATAATAATGATAGTGTATGTATGATAGGAATCATAATGGTAAACGGAATCATGATAATGATGATTATAGTAGTAGCTGTAGTAATGATAAACCAATCAGAATGATGATAATGATAAAACAATCAGAATGATTATAAGAATGATAATGGTAATGATAATGATAATGATAATAACAATGATAACAATAATGACGACGGTAATAGTGATAATAATAATAATAATGATAATGATAATGAAAGTTATCAGGATAGTTATAATAATGATAGCAATATTGATAATGATGAGACTGATGATAACGATAATAGAAATAATGATAATGATAGTAATAATGATAATAATAATAATAAGAAAAAATATAATAATAATAATAATGATGATGATAATAACAATAATGATAATGATTATTATAAAAAATAATGGCAATAGTAATAACTTCTAACCCTAAAGGTGTTTATTGTCGTGAAAATATCAAAGGAAATGATAACCAATAATGGTAGTATCTATGATGATAATGTTTCATGTGATAATGATGACACGAATGATAACAACAATAATAGTAACAGTAATGATAATAATAATAATAATAATAATAATAATAATAATAATAATAATAATAATAATAATAATAATAATAATAATGATGATGATAATAATAATAATAATAACAATAATAATGATGATGATAATAATAATAATGATAATAATAATAATAATAATAATAATAATAATAATAACAATAATAATAACAATAATAATGATGATAATAATAACAATAATAATAATAATAATAATAATAATAATAATAATAATAATAATAATAATAATATAATAATAATTATAATAATAATCATGATAATAATGATAATAATAATAATAATAATAATAATAACAATAATAATAATAACAATAATGATATCATTATAAACATGAGAAAGCAAATAATGAGAGTAATGGTAGTAATATCAATAAAGATGATAGAGATAATGAGAATGATAGTAGTAAAAATAGTTGTAGTGATACTGGTGACAAATTGATAATGATAATAACAATAACAATAATAACAATGATAACAGTAACGATAGAAATGATAATACTAATAATAGTAACAACGATGATAACGATAATACTGACAATGATGATAACAAAAACAGTAGTGGTAGCAGGATGATAATAACAATAATAATGAGTAGTTACACTAATGATAATAATGATGACAATAACGATAATTTAATTAAAAAATGATAATGATAATAACAATCGTAATAATAGCAATAATAATGATAATGATCATAATGATAATAATTTTGACGATAATAACAATAACAAAACAGCATCAGCAATGGCATTAATGGTAATGAAAATGAAATAATGATAATGATGATAATAAAAAGATATTGATAATAGTAATAAAAATAGTAATAATACAAAAACAATGAAAATGATGATAATGATAATGATAATAATACTAATAATGATAGTGAAACAATAATGATATTGGTGATGATGCTGATGATGACAATAATAAAAAAACAATAGAAATGATAATAATGTTAATAGTAACAGCAATAATGATAATAATTAAAATATGAATAATAATAAAAAAATAATGATAATAATTAAGATGATGATGATAATGGTAATCATAATAATGTTAAGAATTATAATAACAGTAAAAGTAATGATAATAATAATAATAATAATAATAACAATGATGATAATAATGATAAGTTTGTTAACAATAATAATAATCATAATAATCATAATTATGATAATACTGATAGTAATGATAATAGCAATAATAATGATAATTACGATGACAATAGGAAGAAAAGAAACAATGACAATGTGTTAATAACGGCAAGGATAATAATGATTATGATAATGGCAATAAAAATAACGATGATGATAACAACGACAGTAATAATGACAATAATGAAAATAATAATAGTAATAATGATAATGATAAAAACAATAATGATAACAATAATAACAGTAACAATGATAATACTGATAGTAATGATAGTGAGGACACTGGTGAAAACAATATCAATAATAACTATCATGATCAAGAAAATAATAATGACGATGATAATAATGAAAATAATGATAAAGACAGTGATAATGATAATGATAATTAATGATATTACTATAATAGGAATGCTTGATATAATAATATCGATGATAATATTACCTCGAGTTATCTATCACTACTACTGCAATTATCATTAGTACTACTACTACTACTAGTACTAATGCTAATAATGATAACAATGATAATGATATTGATAATGATAAGGATGATAATAATAATGATAGTTACATGTACACACACACACACACACGCACGCACACTGTTACAGAGACAACACACCTCCTTCGGCCAGCGCTTCCTGTCCAACACCACGAGAAGCTTTGCCCACAACATACCCGACACTGCCTCATCATTCTCGCGACTCGATCCCCAAAGAGGATTTGGTATCAATCCTGATTTCCCTTAACGTTACAAGAAAGAGGAAAAATAAAAGGAAAGAAATATATCAGATCGACATGCATAAGAAAATTGGAAGTGAATTGCTTATGACTTAGATTATAATCCATTGGATAAATGAAAGAAAGAAAGAAAGAAAAAATGCTCTCCATTCTCCTCATAACTCTATCAAACTTAACGCTCCTCCCCCTGAAGCCTTCCTCCTCATCCTCCCCACGAAGCCTTCCTCCTCCTCCTCCCCACGAAGCCTTCCTCCTCATCCTCCCCCTGAAGCCTTCCTCCTCATCCTCCCCCTGAAGCCTTCCTCCTCATCCTCCCCCTGAAGCCTTCCTCCTCATCCTCCCCCTCAAGCCTTCCTCCTCATCCTCCCCACGAAGCCTTCCTCTTCCTCCTCGCCCTGAAGCCTTCCTCCTCCTCCTCCCCCTGAAGCCTTCCTCCTCATCCTCCCCCTGAAGCCTTGCTCCTCATCCCCCACCTGAAGTCTTCCTCCTCATCCTCCCCACGAACCCTTACTCCTCATCCTCCGCCTGAAGCCTTCCTCCTCATCCTCCCCCTGAAGCCTTCCTGCTCATCCTCCCCCTGAAGCCTTCCTCCTCATCCTCCCCCTGAAGCCTTCCTCCTCATCCTCCCCACGAAGCCTTCCTCCTCATCCTCCCCACGAAGCCTTCCTCCTCATCCTCCCCACGAAGCCTTCCTCCTCATCCTCCCCCTGAAGCCTTCCTCCTCCTCCTCCCCCTGAAGTCTTTCTCCTCACCCTCCCCACGAAGCCTTCCTCCTCATTCTCCCCCTGTAACCTTCCTCCTCTTCCTCCCCCTGACCCCCTCCCCCTCTTTCTCCCCCTCCATCCCTCCTCCTCATCCTCCCCACGAAGCCTTCCTCCTCATCCTCCCCCTGAAGTCTTCCTCCTCATCCTCCCCCTGAAGCCTTCCTCCTCATCCTCCCCCTGAAGCCTTCCTCCTCATCCTCCCCATGAAGCCTTCCTCCTCATCCTCCCCCCGAAGCCTTCCTCCTCATCCTCCCCCTGAAGCCTTCCTCCTCATCCTCCCCCTGGAGTCTTCCTCCTCATTCTCCCCCTGAAGCCTTCCTCCTCATCCTCCCCACGAAGCCTTCCTCCTCATCCTCCCCCTGAAGCCTTCCTCCTCATCCTCCCCCTGAAGCCTTCCTCCTCCTCCTCCCCACGAAGCCTTCCTCCTCATCCTCCCCACGAAGCCTTCCTCCTCCTCCTCCCCCTGTAGCCTTCCTCCTCATCCTCCCCATTCAGCCTTCCTCCTCATCCTCCCCCTGAAGCCTTCCTCCTCATCCTCCCCCTGAAGTCTTCCTCCTCATCCTCCCCACGAAGCCTTCCTCCTCCTCCTCCCCCTGAAGCCTTCCTCCTCATCCTCCCCATGAAGCCTGCGTCCTCATCCTCCCCCTGAAGTCTTCCTCCTCCTCCTCCCCCTGAAGCCTTCCTCCTCATCCTCCCCACGAAGCCTTCCTCCTCATCCTCCCCCTGAAGCCTTCCTCCTCATCCTCCCCCTGAAGCCTTCCTCCTCATCCTCCCCTTGAAGCCTTCCTCCTCATCCTCCCCCTGAAGCCTTCCTCCTCATCCTCCCCCTGAAGCCTTCCTCCTCATTCTCCCCCTGAAGCCTTCCTCCTCATCCTCCCCCTGAAGCCTTCCTCCTCATCCTCCCCCTGAAGCCTTCATCCTCATCCTCCCCACGAAGCCTTCCTCCTCATCCTCCCCCTGAAGCCTTCCTCCTCATCCTCCCCCTGAAGCCTTCCTCCTCATCCTCTTCCCGAAGCCTTCCTCCTCATCCTCCCCCTGAAGCCTTCCTCCTCATCCTCCCCCTGAAGCCTTCCTCCTCATCCTCCCCCTGAAGCCTTCCTCCTCATCCTCCCCACGAAGCCTTCCTCCTCATCCTCCCCCTGAAGCCTTCCTCCTCATCCTCCCCCTGAAGCCTTCCTCCTCATTCTCCCCATGAAGCCTTCCTCCTCATTCTCCCCCTGCGGCCTTCCTCCTCATCCTCCCCACGAAGCCTTCCTCCTCCTCCTCCCCCCCGGGCCTTCCTCCTCCTCCTCCCCCTGCGGCCTTCCTCCTCCCCCTCCCCACCTAGCCTTCCTCCTCATCCTCCGCCCGAAGCCTTCCTCCTCCTCCTCCCCACGAAGCCTTCCTCCTCATCCTCCCCCTGAAGCCTTCCTCCTCCTCCTCCCCCTGAAGCCTTCCTCCTCATCCTCGCCACGAAGCCTTCCTCCTCATCCTCCCCCTGAA
>NC_091570.1:40073636-40078636 GCF_042767895.1 Penaeus vannamei
AGAGACGGGGAAAGTGGAAGGTAAAAGGAAGGGAGAGAGAGGAGATGGAAAGAGAGAGAAAGGAAAGGGAGGGAGCGGGAAGGGAGAGGGAGAAAGGGAGGGAAAGGAAGAGAGAGAGAGAAAGAGAGATAATCAGAGCACGCGCGGGAGAAGGAGAAGGAGACGGGGAAAGGGGAAGGGAAAAGGAAGGGAGAGAGAGGAGATGGAAAGAAAGAGAAAGGAAAGGGAGGGATCGGGAAGGGAGAGGGAGGGAGGAATGCGCAGCCGCTCTCGTTTGTTTTCTGGCGCTCATTTGCATATCTCGTCTAAGAATCTTGAATCTCGATCCGATCTTAAATTTCTCCTCCAACTGCCCTCCCGCCCGACCCTTCTATGAGCCACAGTTCGTCTTCATTTGTACAACCGCGTCCCAGTTGGCTCGCCGTCTTCATTTGTACAACCGCGTCCCAGTTGGCTCGTCGTCTTCATTTGTACAACCGCGTCCCAGTTGGCTCGTCGTCTTCATTTGTACAACCGCGTCCCAGTTGGCTCGTCGTCTTCATTTGTACAACCGTGTCTCAGTTGGCTCGTCGTCTTCATTTGTAAAACCGCGTCCCAGTTGGCTCGTCGTCTTCATTTGTACAACCGCGTCCCAGTTGGCTCGTCGTCTTCATTTGTACAACCGCGTCCCAGTTGGCTCGTCGTCTTCATTTGTACAACCGCGTCCCAGTTGGCTCGTCGTCTTCATTTGTACAACCGCGACCCAGTTGGCTCGTCGTCTTCACTTGTACAACGCGTCTTCATTTGTACAACTGCGGCTCAGTTGGCTCGTCGTCTTCATTTGTACAGCCGCGTCCCAGTTGGCTCGTCGTCTTCATTTGTACAAACGCGTCCCAGTTGGCTCGTCGTCTTCATTTGTACAACCGCGTCCCAGTTGGCTCGTCGTCTTCATTTGTACAGCCGCGTCCCAGTTGGCTCGTCGTCTTCATTTGTACAACCGTGTCCCAGTTGGCTCGTCGTCTTCATTTGTAAAACCGCGTCCCAGTTGGCTCGTCGTCTTCATTTGTACAACCGCGTCCCAGTTGGCTCGTCGTCTTCATTTGTACAACCGCGTCCCAGTTGGTTCGTCGTCTTCATTTGTACAACCGTGTCCCAGTTGGCTCGTCGTCTTCATTTGTACAACCGCGTCCCAGTTGGCTCGTCGTCTTCATTTGTACAGCCGCGTCCCAGTTGGCTCGTCGTCTTCATTTGTACAAACGCGTCCCAGTTGGCTCGTCGTCTTCATTTGTACAACCGCGTCCCAGTTGGCTCGTCGTCTTCATTTGTAAAACCGCGTCCCAGTTGGCTCGTCGTCTTCATTTGTACAACCGCGTCCCAGTTGGCTCGTCGTCTTCATTTGTACAACCGCGTCCCAGTTGGTTCGTCGTCTTCATTTGTACAACCGTGTCCCAGTTGGCTCGTCGTCTTCATTTGTACAACCGCGTCCCAGTTGGCTCGTCGTCTTCATTTGTACAGCCGCGTCCCAGTTGGCTCGTCGTCTTCACTTGTACAAACGCGTCCCAGTTGGCTCGTCGTCTTCATTTGTACAACCGCGTCCCAGTTGGCTCGTCGTCTTCATTTGTACAACCGCGTCCCAGTTGGCTCGTCGTCTTCATTTGTACAACCGCGTCCCAGTTGGTTCGTCGTCTTCATTTGTACAACCGCGTCCCAGTTGGCTCGTCGTCTTCATTTGTACAACCGCGTCCCAGTTGGCTCGTCGTCTTCATTTGTACAACCGCGTCCCAGTTGGCTCGTCGTCTTCATTTGTACAACCGCGTCCCAGTTGGCTCGTCGTCTTCATCTGTACAACCGCGTCCCAGTTGGATCGTCGTCTTCATTTGTACAACCGCGTCTCAGTTGGCTCGTCGTCTTCATTTGTTCAACCGCGTCTCAGTTGGCTCGTCGTCTTCACTTATACAACCGCGTCCCAGTTGGCTCGTCGTCTTCATCTATACAACCGCGTCCCAGTTGGCTCGTCGTCTTCATTTGTACAACCGCGTCCCAGTTGGCTCGTCGTCTTCATTTGTACAACCGCGTCCCAGTTGGCTCGTCGTCTTCATTTGTACAACCGCGTCCCAGTTGGCTCGTCGTCTTCATTTGTACAACCGCGTCTCAGTTGGCTCGTCGTCTTCATTTGTACAACCGCGTCCCAGTTGGCTCGTCGTCTTCATTTGTACAACCGCGTCTCAGTTGGCTCGTCGTCTTCATTTGTACAACCGCGTCCCAGTTGGCTCGTCGTCTTCATTTGTACAACCGCGTCTCAGTTGGCTCGTCGTCTTCATTTGTACAAACGCGTCTCAGTTGGCTCGTCGTCTTCATTTGTACAACCGCGTCCCAGTTGGCTCGTCGTCTTCATTTGTACAACCACGTCTTCATTTGTACAACCGCGTGTTCATTTGTACAACCGCGTCCCAGTTGGCTCGTCGTCTTCATTTGTACAACCGCGTCTCAGTTGGCTCGTCGTCTTCATTTGTACAACCGCGTCTCAGTTGGCTCGTCGTCTTCATTTGTACAACCGCGTCTTCATTTGTACAACCGCGTCCCAGTTGGCTCGTCGTCTTCATTTGTACAACCGCGTCTCAGTTGGCTCGTCGTCTTCATTTGTACAACCGCGTCCCAGTTGGCTCGTCGTCTTCAGTTGTACAACCGCGTCTCAGTTGGCTCGTCGTCTTCATTTGTACAACCGCGGCTCAGTTGGCTCGTCGTCTTCATTTGTACAACCACGTCCCAGTTGGCTCGTCGTCTTCATTTGTACAACCGCGTCCCAGTTGGCTCGTCGTCTTCATTTGTACAACCACGTCCCAGTTGGCTCGTCGTCTTCATTTGTACAACCGCGTCCCAGTTGGCTCGTCGTCTTCATTTGTACAACCGCGTCTCAGTTGGCTCGTCGTCTTCACTTGTACAACCTCGTGTCAGTTGGCTCGTCGTCTTCATTTGTACAACCGCGTCCCAGTTGGCTCGTCGTCTTCATTTGTACAACCGCGTCTCAGTTGGCTCATCGTCTTCACTTGTACAAACGCGTCCCAGTTGGCTCGTCGTCTTCATTTGTACAACCGCGTCCCAGTTGGCTCGTCGTCTTCATTTGTACAACCGCGTCCCAGTTGGCTCGTCGTCTTCATTTGTACAACCACGTCCCAGTTGGCTCGTCGTCTTCATTTGTACAACCGCGTCCCAGTTGGCTCGTCGTCTTCATTTGTACAACCGCGTCTCAGTTGGCTCGTCGTCTTCACTTGTACAACCTCGTGTCAGTTGGCTCGTCGTCTTCATTTGTACAACCGCGTCTCAGTTGGCTCGTCGTCTTCACTTGTACAACCGCGTCTCAGTTGGCTCGTCGTCTTCACTTGTACAAACGCGTCCCAGTTGGCTCGTCGTCTTCATTTGTACAACCGCGTCTCAGTTGGCTCGTCGTCTTCACTTGTACAAACGCGTCCCAGTTGGCTCGTCGTCTTCATTTGTACAACCGCGTCCCAGTTGGCTCGTCGTCTTCATTTGTACAACCGCGTCTCAGTTGGCTCGTCGTCTTCACTTGTACAAACGCGTCCCAGTTGGCTCGTCGTCTTCATTTGTACAACCGCGTCTCAGTTGGCTCGTCGTCTTCATTTGTACAACCGCGTCCCAGTTGGCTCGTCGTCTTCATTTGTACAACCGCGTCTCAGTTGGCTCGTCGTCTTCACTTGTACAAACGCGTCCCAGTTGGCTCGTCGTCTTCATTTGTACAACCGCGTCTCAGTTGGCTCGTCGTCTTCATTTCTACAACCGCGTCTCAGTTGGCTCGTCGTCTTCACTTGTACAACCTCGTGTCAGTTGGCTCGTCGTCTTCATTTGTACAACCGCGTCTCAGTTGGCTCGTCGTCTTCATTTGTACAACCGCGTCTCAGTTGGCTCGTCGTCTTCACTTGTACAAACGCGTCCCAGTTGGCTCGTCGTCTTCATTCGTACAAACGCGTCCCAGTTGGCTCGTCGTCTTCATTCGTACAAACGCGTCTCAGTTGGCTCGTCGTCTTCATTTGTACAACCGCGTCTCAGTTGGCTCGTCGTCTTCACTTGTACAAACGCGTCCCAGTTGGCTCGTCGTCTTCACTTGTACAACCGCGTCTCAGTTGGCTCGTCGTCTTCATTTGTACAACCGCGTCTCAGTTGGCTCGTCGTCTTCATTTGTACAACCGCGTCTCAGTTGGCTCGTCGTCTTCATTTGTACAACCGCGTCTCAGTTGGCTCGTCGTCTTCACTTGTACAAACGCGTCCCAGTTGGCTCGTCGTCTTCACTTGTACAACCGCGTCTCAGTTGGCTCGTCGTCTTCACTTGTACAAACGCGTCCCAGTTGGCTCGTCGTCTTCATTTGTACAACCGCGGCTCAGTTGGCTCGTCGTCTTCATTTGTACAACCGCGTCTCAGTTGGCTCGTCGTCTTCATTTGTACAACCGCGTCCCAGTTGGCTCGTCGTCTTCATTTGTACAACCGCGTCTCAGTTGGCTCGTCGTCTTCATTTGTACAACCGCGTCTCAGTTGGCTCGTCGTCTTCATTTGTACAACCGCGTCTCAGTTGGCTCGTCGTCTTCATTTGTACAACCGCGTCTCAGTTGGCTCGTCGTCTTCATTTGTACAACCGCGTCTCAGTTGGCTCGTCGTCTTCATTTGTACAACCGCGTCTCAGTTGGCTCGTCGTCTTCATTTGTACAACCGCGTCCCAGTTGGCTCGTCGTCTTCATTTGTACAACCGCGTCTCAGTTGGCTCGTCGTCTTCATTTGTACAACCACGTCTCAGTTGGCTCGTCGTCTTCATTTGTACAACCGCGTCCCAGTTGGCTCGTCGTCTTCATTTGTACAACCGCGTCCCAGTTGGCTCGTCGTCTTCAGTTGTACAACCGCGTCCCAGTTGGCTCGCCGTCTTCATTTGTACAACCTCGTCTCAGTTGGCTCGTCGTCTTCATTTGTACAACCTCGTCTCAGTTGGCTCGTCGTCTTCATTTGTACAACCGCG
>NC_091570.1:40101136-40106136 GCF_042767895.1 Penaeus vannamei
TACGTTTTTTCGTCTTTGCCAGAACCAAACACTTATTCTGAATAAACAGAAATCAAGCTACATTAGATTCTTCTTTATAGAATGCATAGATGCTTCATCATTGCGTGTATGTGTGTGTGTGTGTGTGTGTGTGTGTGTGTGTGTGTGTGTGTGTGTGTGTGTGTGTGTGTGTGTGTGTGTGTGTGTGTGTGTGTGTGTGTGTGTGTGTGTGTGTGTGTGTGGCGTCCATGGAAATACGAAGTCACTGCTTAGTAACGAGTTATGAAACAGAATGTTTAATTCGTGTCGGTTATTCAGAATGTCCCTTATCTTGTGCTAAAACCTGATCATAGTTTTTTTTTCTGTTATTATTCCTTAAGTCAGCATTTTTAGAAGGAGGCGCATCCACATTCGATCAGTTGAGCGAGAAAATGCAAGTTCGATTGTTTCAACTCAAGCAACTACAAGCTAGGTGGTTCCAAAGAGGGTGGATGGCAAAAGTCAGAGAATTAGACGAGCTGTATATCTGATATTTAGAATATCGTTTGGATTAATGTCAGTTAATCTTCCTCTTTACTTTTATTTGTTGTTTATGTATGTTTTTTTCCCTTTTTTTGTCAATACACGTTTGTTTACAGTGTATGTGTATGTGTAGAAAAAATGACATTCTTGTCTTTTATCACAAAATCAAATCAAATTTCTCATATGTAATTTTCAGTGTGAACTAAAAGACCAGATCTAGGCACGGATTCAATAAACAGAAAATTATAATCATTTTAGAATATTAACTGAACGCAAAACCGTGGTCGGGTTAACCAGGCCTCAACAATGTGTGTATGTATTGTGTGTGAAAGAACTGCAATTACACAGTTTTAATGTTTTAGTTAGAATCTTTTGTTTTATATTTCATATACATTTTGAACCCTTTCTCACGCAAACCGCCATACCATGTAGTTGATAACTAAGACACACACACACACACACATATATATACATACGTGTGTATATATGTATACATATATATATAAATATATATATATATATATATATATATATATATATATATATACATATATATGTATATATATATATATATATATATATATATATGTATATATATTTATATATATATATATATATACATATATATATATATATATATATTATACATATATGTGTGTGTGCGTGTGCCTATCCGCAACTCCCGAACCCCCCTTCCTCCCCCTTCCCTCCCCCGCCCGACCGGGGCCGAGCGCTTCCAGCGAGCGATAAGGCCTTACGCGAACGGTGCGTTCGCAGAAGCGACTGCGCTTATCTGCCGCTTTCCAGAACGCGATGCTCACTGCTGCTCGTATCTGAAAAGGCCAAAAGCGCCAGCATTAGAGGGATTATTATAAAGAAAACGTCGGTCTTGGTGTACGCATTTGTTATGTCCAAAGAGATTCACACTAGAACTTCAGCAATTACGCTCTATTTTCTCTGTTGTGGAGAGTTGAAGGTGCGTTTTACTACCACGCTGAAACTCCCACGTATCCGACGATTGTCATTTGTCCTATTTCCGCGAATGCGCTGCTCGCTGGTGTCTCTGGGATCAGCGTTTGTTCCTTTGACCTCGCCGTAGATTCGTATCAAAATAAGCTGTTTTTTTGCTCTATCATAAACCGTTTAAGAACCGAGTTGTTGATGGAAAAGTCATATATACGCTATATCTATCTGTCTATTTATCTATCTATCTGTCTGTCTGCCTATCCACCCATCCACATATATATATCCATTTGTTCTCTGTATTTGTCTATCGGCCTATCTTTATCTATAGCTTTATATATACACGCATATACATACATACGTACGTACGTACATACTGCATATATACACGCTGGAAAAGGGTCGACGACCTTTGGAACATGATGTGCCAGTTTATATTTGATGCATTTTTCGATCTTTCGTGCCAGGTGCTTTTTCAGCGCACACAGCCCACGGAAACTGAAATCACAGTCAAACATTCGGCGTGCGGCCCACGGCGTTCTCGCAGCGTAAGCACTACAATTATTCTGCTAAAAGATTGTCATTTGTCCATGATGACTGAAGCGATCGCTTATTATTACTTTTTGGCAGCAACCATGGCGACAACAACAGCGTGTCTCGGGCGGCAGGCACTGAGGCGGACGCGGGTACGAAACAGTACTATGACGTATAATATGAATTTTTTTTGTTGAAATATACGAAAATTGAAACCGTGATGAGAGGGCGGCAGGCACTGAACAGCAGCGCCGCGTGACCGAGGCGTCGCCAGCAGCTGGGGATATCGTGCTCGGCTGCATCTCGCTGTTCTCGGCTGCATCTTGCTGTTCTCGGCTGCATCTCGCTGTTCTCGGCTGCACTTCATCGCGGGCACGGAACATTTACGTTTTGATATGACGTACCATAGGAAAAGATTACAAATATACGAAAAGTGGAACTGTTTTTTTCTTCTTTTTTTTGCGTTGTGCATGCCTTCTCATTTCTTCCTTAAGTAAGACAGGGCAGAAGGTAATAATTTTGCATTCACTCATGCACTTATCCTCTCACACATTTCAAGTTAAAAATGTCTTTCCTGCTTCCCATGATGACGGGAATCAGAACTCGAGAAAACTTAAGATATACTTCCCTCCGAGACGCTTAAAAGCTTTTGCTCAAGAACAAAACAACAGGATGCAAGAGAAAAAGAAAAACAAGAAACTGTAGAAGAGGAAAAAGAAAAAATAATAATAGGAGGGTGATCAAAAGCAACAAAACAACAACAACAACAAGCAGGCCTTGCGGAGGGAAGCGCCCAGCGCCCCCGGCCCTAGAGCGCCCCGGCCCCAAGGCGGCCGGGCGAGCGTCGAGGGCATGCGTGGCCTCCGTGCCCCGCGAGCGTGCGTGCGGCGGCCGCCGACCAGCCGCGGCCTCGCCACTCTCTCCCTGGCTCTCGTCGGCGCGGCGCCTCCGTTCGTCTCCGGGGACCGAGGCAGAGAGCGAGGCCAGCCGACCGAGGTTGAAAGGGCGGAAGAGGAAGAAGAAAGAGAAGCACGGAAGAAGAATAGGAGAAAGCAAAGTGAGGAGAAGAAGAGGCTCAAGTCAAGGAAGGAAGAAACAAGAGAAAACTAAGAAGCCAAGACAAGGAACCAGAGGCCACGGAGAAGAAGAACGAGGAGGAGGAGGAATCAAGAGCCAAGGAAGCGTGACCAGACCCCGAAGAGGATGCGCGCCCACCGCACGCTCTTCCCGCTGCTCCTCCTCCTGGCCGTGGGCGTGGCGTGCGGGAGGCGCGACCTCGTGGGCCAGCAGGTGTGCGGCAACCAGCTGGTGGAGCTCCTGTCCTTCATCTGCCGCGGCCGCTACTACTCGCCCAGGGATCGGCGCGTCTCGGGTGAGTGTTGCGTGTCCGATTCCCTTCTCGAGCGGCGTTGACTATGTTCAGGGGATTCGAATCCCTTCGAGAATGAGGTTAAGTGCTTAAAATTAATTCGAATCTCTTTTAGAAGTGAATTTAGTGCCTAATATGTCTCTGAGTCCCTTTGAGAATATAGTTGTGAACAAGAGATTCGAACTCCTTTTTTTTTATAATTGAACGACTGTATAAACGGTATTCGAATCCCTATGAGAATTATATTGCGTATAAAAGGGATTCGAATTCCTTTTTCAGAATTGAATCAACTTTTAAAATCTAACTAACGATGTCAAGCTAAATAGATTTTCTCGTCTCAGCCAGAAGTTTAAACCAATTACATTTTGTTGAACTATTCTTGGTCCAGCCATCATCTGCTATCAGTGTTGTTGCTTTTGTGCTTTTATTTTGGACAAAGTATTAATTCTAGTTAGAAATGGCCCGCGTGTCAGAGAAAATAGAAATTAATTGACTGTAAATGCTTTGATGATAAAGCTAATCATAACAGTTGTGTTATTTTTTTCTTATTCTCACTATCTTGATTAAGATTATCATCATCGCCACCCTTCATCGTAATCATGATTATGATTATTGCAGTCACGATTGTTATTATTACCGTTAGCGTCATTGAATTGGCATCCCGATAATAAATACTATTATCAATATTAACATCGTCCCCGTCATTGTTATTGCTATCATCACAGCTATGACCATAATAATTCTAATCGGCATCAATATTTATAACACCATATAATCATTATCATCCTCATCACGGCCGCGAGCATCATCCTCCTCATTAATGTCCTTACCGTCACCGCCTTCGTCGCCGCCACCACGAGCGCAGGCACCACGGTCGCCGCCTCCGCGTCCTCGGCAGCCCCCGCCGCCCCCCGCCCGCGAGAGGCCCCCCTCCGGCCGTGGGGCGAGGGCGCCGCCTTCGGCCACTCGGCCCCAGGCCTTCGTTCCGACGGCCGCCTGCAGCCTCCGCCTTCGGTTCTGTCGAGACTCCCTCTTCGCCAGGACGCCTTTGTGGGCGCCTCGGAGGGGACGCAGGACGCCTTCAGAAAGCGCGGTTGGGCTGGAGGGGCGTGGCAGGTGGGTGTGGTGTCCTGGTGGGTTGATATGACTTTTTATTGGTATTTGTGTGTATCTGTAAGCAAACACACACAATGCTGAACAAACCGGATTACTTTTAGCCAAAGTTAGAGGACGTGAGCTCCTGTCTGCGCATAAGCCGTATGCTTCATCTATCCTCACACACAGATGAGGGGGACTCTGATTTCAACGGCACAATATCTTGAAGATTTTAAAAGAAAGCAGCAGCAGCGAACTGTACAATGCGTTATGCTAAACACAATAAATATGATAGTGCTTCTGTCAATTGGTAACTTGCCTGCTTCAGAGCTGTGTTCTTCCGTTGCACCATTTTGACATAAAATACGGAATAAAACAGTTACTAAAACTAAACTAATAATTTGATCATTTGCATAGGTTCTAAAATCATACAGAAAAGTACTGGAGTGAAAAGGAATGACATATTTTGAAAGACTTTTTTTAAAAATCAAAATTTGCCTATTAGCGTCCTCTATGGAATTTAATAGATAAGTTGCAA